>NC_137626.1:8285927-8403427 GCF_963280865.1 Gymnoscopelus braueri
CGCCTGAATGACAGCACACACTCATCAAACAGAGTAGGCAAAAAACTAATAAACTCCACGTTTATCTTTCATTGTGATTTAAAGCGCACCTTGGTGTTAAGCAGAGGCTGCTTTCATGTTCTTTCACCCCTGGTTAAAGGCAATGGTTTAATCCAGAGTGATTTGATAGGTCGTAACCACAGTGGGTCGTACGGTACTAAAATTACAACAAGATATCGGGAGAGAGAGAGAAAAGTTTTGGGAACCAGCAGCAACACGAGGAAAGGCAACGCACATTGCAGAGGAATATGAACTGATTTTGCTGCTCATAAACGATATAGCAGGAATTATGTTGAACAGTAAATAGCGGTTGGCTCTTATAAGAGCCTTTTTTGATGTTTTTGTTACCCAGAGAGGGCACAAAATGGACCCTTAAGGGCTGGCCGTCATGGGTGTGTCCCTGCTTTTGCTCGTACAGTGCCAGTTGTCTCCCCCCCGCCCACTTGCGGCCCCAACAGTTCTGCAACACGGCGCTGCTGCTTTGCCAATGTTTATAACAGAGTTTAGGTATTTCTGAATTATATTATATTCTGTCAACATATCAATACAATACATATTTTAAACATAATCATCTTTGTCATCACAGTACTTTATAGCAGTCTCTGCATTCAGGCACAAAGACACATTAACTATACTTAGCTTTTGAGACAGATGAAGTGTGCACAATATATTCCAATATAATTGTATTATGTTTATATCATACTGTACAACACAATAAAGCCAGCGGCTTGTTGCGGTCCTTTCACATGTAGGCTACTGTATGACTAGGCTATGTGCAATCTCTTACATGTAGTTACTTTATCAGCTGAAGCTCTATAATTCAGCATTATGAAAATGTGTCTCGCTTCAACAAACTGAGACAGCAACGCTTTTTAGTTAAATGTGTGTGTGTTAAATGTGTGTGTGTTAAATGTGTGTGTGTGTGTGTGTGTGTGTGTGTGTTAAATGTGTGTGTGTGTGTGTGTGTGTGTTAAATGTGTGTGTGTGTGTGTGTGTGTGTGTGTGTGTGTGTGTGTGTGTGTGTGTGTGTGTGTGTGTGTGTGTGTGTGTGTGTGTGTGTGTGTGTGTGTGTGTGTGTTAAATGTGTGGGTCAGGGCCGTGAGTGGCCGGCGGGTGGGGGACGAGAACTGGAACTGTACGTGCAAAGGCGCTAGGGACGCGTCACGGGTCCATTTGGTCACACTCCCAGAGTTAAATTATCACCGGTAAATGAACACTGGAGGGGTCCCTGTGTATATCTGTTGTATGCAGTTCGGCCCGGGAAATACAGTATGTGACAAACTGTGAGAGTCCAACATTTTAATGAACAGCAGCAGCTGCCTTTTTCTCTTCATTAAATATTATTGGCTATAATTCATGAACAACAATTCTACCTTTTCACAGCAGTTGGGCTCATTCTGTTTTTCAAAGTGACTGTCCCACTCAGCAGTTATTGATTGTATTTAACATATTAATTTGGAATGAGCAATATCTTTGATGTGAGGACGAGAGGTGTGCTGATTAGACAGACTGACAGCTGCCGCAGCACTTCATTTAGCCTGCTTTATCCTGTTGGATTCCTTCAACATATATGCTTCATATAGCCTACATATAGCCTGTTGCTGGCCGCCACAGAATCTAATTATTAGGCTAATATAAAAACAAGAGGCTTCAGGGGGAAATGATCGATCGCTTTGTAACTCCAAGTAAGTTTCAATCACTTTGGTTTATGAACAAAGGCTTTGATCTGAAATGGTAGTTGATAGCCTACTGGACACATGGTAATCCACACGGCAGTAGAAAACATTTAGCCTCCCTCCCGAAAGACTGTTGACTTCATTATTTACTGTAGCTCCAACATATTATTGGCTGATGATAAATGGCACAAGGAATTAATAATCAGACTTTGAAGATAACAGAGAGAGAGTTTGAATGGCAGGCATCCCTTCAGAATTACGTGCAAGACCAGGTATCATGCATCCTGCACAGCGTGCCTATAGAGTTATGATATATATTGTGTGCCACGCTTAACCGTCCGACCACAAGGAAATAAACAAAACCCCCTTAAATAAAAAACAAACGTTCCCTAAATCTACAAAGTAACTACAGTAGTTGCTAAAGCTGTCAAATACTAGTAGGGAAGTAAAAAGTAAAATATTTGCAAGAGATATACTGTAGTGGAGTAGAAATATAAAGTACCTTAAGATTTTACTCAAGTACAGTACTTGAGTCAATGCACTTTCCACCACTGACTACATTTCCTAATAAGCAGATGGGGGAAGAGTAGCCAAAAACTGTACTCAAGTAAAGTTACGACTCAAGTAGAAGTAAAAGAAGCCATCCAAATAAGTATTTCAGTAAATATCTAGTAGAATGGATCAGATTTAATGTTTAAATAATGAGAGCAGAATTAATGTAATAAAATGTACAAAATATGAATGTGTAACTGCATGTCCAATAGAAATAAACAAAATATTGAATAGCATTATGCAAATTCAAATATGACCTAAACCTATCCCTTTAACCACTTTCAACCTGGAGGAGTCACTATGTTGGTCATGTCATTATAGGCAAAACCTTTCAAAAATAACAAATAGAATATCTATTTCACTCAGTCTGGCCTGTGCCCTGAGATGAGTTTGACACCCCTGATTTAAACCTATATCAACACTTGTTTCATTAGAGAGAAGCTACTATTAATTAAAGTACTTCTGTTTTGTGTGCATTCAGAGAGGAAGTGATGAAAGCTTTGAGTAGGTACTCAGTAGCTTGATGAATATATCAACCTTAGTGTATAATTCTACAATCCTACAGTATGTGGACACCACAGGTAGGCGGGGTTCACCCCAATACTAAAAGCTGGTAATTTGTAATAAATACATTTATTTGTATCATTTTGGTATTATAGTTGTGATTATTATCATCTTAATTCACAGTAGGATGTAAATGAGTGAATGTCACATGCTGCTGTGTATATGAGCTGTTCATCTAAATATCTGGATGTGTGCTGCTTTGATTTCATGAATAAAATAGAATACACACTTACACTTCCTCATAGCCAGCCAGGGGGGTTTCAGCCTGCACTCTCCACCATGGTCAAGACTGGGGGTGAAGGAGAGACAATATGAGGCCTTAATATCATTTGGTAATGAAACAATGATTGATAATGATTTTCACCATTAAACACTACTATACATCATCACAGTATGATTTATATATTCCAAACGTACTAGAACACATTTGAGTGGCAGCAGGTCTCTCCATACCTGAGAGCCTCCAGTGGTAGAGCAGAGAGTTGATCAGTGTCTCCTAGGTGATTGTAGTTTAAGTCCAACACTTTCAAATGGGAGTTGGATCTCAGAGCTGAGACCAGATGAGAACAACCTTCCTCTGTGACCTGACAGCCTGACAACCTACAGTACACACACGCACGCACACACGCACACACACACACACACACACACACACACACACACACACACACACACACACACACACACACACACACACACACACACACACACACACACACACACACAATGATTTTAATATTCTAAAGGACATGAACACACCTGCATGTGATGTGATGCTAATGTTCTAAACATACCTGCTACTATATGCTATCTAAACAGTATTATGTACATATATATATATATTCTTTGATTACATTTTTGACACGTTTCTATACTGTTTCCTTTCTCTCCTGCTCTTATTCTACCTCTATCTCGCACACACAATTGTCACCCTCTTCTTTACACCTGTAAACCTGTGACGTGACAATCCCACACACACACACACACACACACACACACACACACACACACACACACACACACACACACACACACACACACACACACACACACACACACACACACACAGTTTACATTCATTTAACTCTGACCAATCTCCCTGATTTTCTATCTAAAAAAAGGGATATTTTAATATGGAACTATTGGAGACAATATATTTCTATTAGAACCCACAGAGACACCCATGCAGTGCCAAGTCAGTGTTGTGGAGGGTCTCACAGCACACCACTGCTCCAACTGGTCCACACTTTGCACAAATATTGCTCAGTGGTCATTGGGATTGCTGCTTTACGCACCGTTAATGTATATTGTAAACACGTTGTTACATATACATTTTGATTGTTTTTTTGCTCCACATTTTGGCCAGTAGGCGGCCTGTTGCACCACATTTGGTTACATATAGAATTATGTTAATTAGTTGTAGGCTATACCTGATGTAATGACAGCTCTCAAATACAACTCACTGATGTCATTCAGAGGGTGACACTGATTACATCCCACATGTTCTTCTAATGGTTTTGATTGTCTGTCAGTGTTTATGTCATTCATAAAATCACTCTGCAAGTGATCCAGACAAGTTCTCTGTTGTCCCAAATGTGTGTACCATTTGTCATTTAATATCATGTAGGCAAGGTTACTGAGCACAATCATTTTCCCAACTTCTTCCCAACCATTGAACGTTTTTATTGTGGGAAATGAGGAGGGAATAACTCACAACTTTGTTTATACTCCTCTATCTAGCCTATAACTCATTCATTCAAACCAATGTTACATGTGCATGCACACATCATTTGTTTTCATTATTAAATGAAAAAACACTCTGAATTCACAACACATTCTCTAATGATCATGTATACAAATACATGATCAATACAAATGACACTCAAAGCTGATGGGGACAGATGGGAGGAGGCCTGGTAGTGTCTGTAGTACAGGGGGGCTTTCACATAGGAAGGGGCCAAACTTTTTTCTAGTTCAATGAATCAATGGTCCAAACTTGTGAAACTTAACAAGTTGTCTTTGCATTCGACAGCTTGACAGATATTATACTATATACTATTGTCTGTGCCCCCCAACACACACACAGACCAAAAAAGAAAAGTAATTAGGATAAGCTCCATGTGTAATTACTCCAGAATTGTCATCTGTTGAACAGATTCATGAATACTGACCTGAGGGTCTCCAGTGTACAGTGTGGTCTCCCCAGTCCAACGCAGAGCTCCTTCACGCCTGAATCGAGTATATCATTATTGCTTAGATCCATTTCTTTCAAATTAGAGGAGCTGGAGCTGAGAACTGATGATAACTCCTCACAGCATCTCTCTGACAGGTTACAGCCACTCAGCCTGAAGAAACAGTAGTGATTACATCATTGATTAAACATATCCAATCAATCCACTTTATTGTCACAACACAGTTACAGGTAAAAGTTATAAGAAAAAGTTAAAAGTTAAGTAAAGTTAAGTATTATTTAAAAGAAATTCAGGCTTTCATGTTTGCAGTTCAAGTGGTAAAAGATTACAAGTAAAAAATGGAAAATAAAAAAAGCACAAAAAGCCTGAAAATAGCACCATGTTAAGATCAGTATTCTACTTAGAGGGGAAATTCAGTAGACTGCCATGACAAGATGATTAAAGTTGGGGTCAAATAGCCTGGCTACTGTTGGCTATTGTCATCTGTTGAACAGATTCATGAATACTGACCTGAGGGTCTCCAGTGTACAGTGTGGTCTCCCCAGTCCAACGCAGAGCTCCTTCACGCCTGAATCGAGTATATCATTATTGCTTAGATCCATTTCTTTCAAATTAGAGGAGCTGGAGCTGAGAACTGATGATAACTCCTCACAGCATCTCTCTGACAGGTTACAGCCACTCAGCCTGAAGAAACAGTAGTGATTACATCATTGATTAAACATATCCAATCAATCCACTTTATTGTCACAACACAGTTACAGGTAAAAGTTATAAGAAAAAGTTAAAAGTTAAGTAAAGTTAAGTATTATTTAAAAGAAATTCAGGCTTTCATGTTTGCAGTTCAAGTGGTAAAAGATTACAAGTAAAAAATGGAAAATAAAAAAAGCACAAAAAGCCTGAAAATAGCACCATGTTAAGATCAGTATTCTACTTAGAGGGGAAATTCAGTAGACTGCCATGACAAGATGATTAAAGTTGGGGTCAAATAGCCTGGCTACTGTTGGCTATTGTGCACATTGTAGATTATAGATATGTCCTGATTATAGTGTCATTGTCTCTGCAGCTAGCAACCACAATAATGTGTCAATACAGAACATGAGTACATGGGGCTCGCCTTATCCATGCGTCTGGTGTAGCTGGTATGATTGACATCCATTGGAGCTTTCCAAACGCATACGCAAACAATAAATTCCATGCACAGACGCACATTTTCACACCCGATGTAGCTCGGCCGTGACTTTCTTTCTACTAACAACGAACCACCTGCTATCTGTAAGCCTACAGTGAGGAGCTATGACCCGGGTGTGGGAGGTAATGCTAGCTGGGACCTGCGACCCACACTGACTTCATTTGGGACTTCCACACTGACTTCATGCTTAGATTTTATTACCTTTGCCTTGTATATTATGTTTGTCTCAACTGTGTTGATTTTAGTATCTTTGTTATCTTACCTCTGAATTTTAATTGATTGTTGTTTTGTATCCTTATGGATGGTTTATATCTTAGCATTGTAAAGCACTTTGTAACATTGTTTTTGAAAAAATAAAGTGTATTATTATTATTATTGATTTTATTGTTATTATAAATTTACTATTATTAATGTATTATTATTATTATTATAATTTTGTATTATCATTATAATAAAAGGAAAGCGGTCAGTCCTGAGTCAGTGCAGTGTTGTGTGTACCAGGTGAGTGCAGCCGCCACGGTAAACACCACGGTGGTAAAGCACCAAGTTAAAAACAACAACACTGAATAGAACAGAGATTGATAGACAGACAGACAGACAGACATAAAGAAGAACACAAATTTTAACTGTTGTTCGTGGTTGTAAATATACATTTTCCATCCCCCCATAGCAATCAGACTTAAGATAAACGAGGGAAGAAAGACAGGCAGACAGAGCTTCCTACATGCATCCCCCAGCTGATAATCATTATGATTAATGGATGTGTTCACCCAGGTCAGACTCATCCAACGCCTATGCACACATACACAGAATGTATGTTAGTCTATGTTTGAGCAAGGTTCCTAATTTAAAACATTAGTGTTCAAATCAATTAACCATTTTAACCCTTCCATTCCTATTTTGGATTTTTCCAAAAAATCTATAAATAGCCGCTCTACAAGCCCACAACAAATCATGAAGAGGTTGTAGATCTGCTATTTTTGCTATTCATTATTTTGTATAGGAATGAAGTGGTTAAATTATTGTATTTTCTTTCCTATAACAGAAAAATGACACATTAAATGTATCCAGTTATCAGTTCACCTACAGAGCTCTATTGGAGACTTTGATCACTGGCAGCAGCCCCAGAAGAGCCTCCTCTGAAGCTTGGTATTTCTTCAGGTCAAACACATCCAGCTCCTTTCCTGATGACATCAATATGAAGACCAGAGCTGACCACTGAGCAGGAGAGAGTCCTTCTGTGGAGAGACTTCCTGTATTCAGGTACAGTTGGATCTCTTCCTCTAGAGAATGATCATTCATCTCATTCAGACAGTGGAACAGATTGATGCTTCTCTCTGGAGAGGGATTCTTCCTGATCTTCTTCTTGATGTAGTTGATTGTTTTCTGATTGGTCCATAACCTACTTCCTGTTTGTCCCAACAGTGTTTGTAAGAGAGTCTGATTTTTCTCCAATGAGAGGCCCAGCAGGAAACGGAGGAACAAGTCCCAGTGTCCATTTGGACTTTGTAAGGCCTTGTCTACAGCACTCTGGTAGAGGTGTGTTGTCTTAGATTTGCATATAAGCTTGGACCACATGGAGGTTGACAGTAGGTTGACACCGGTGTTGATGAATGAGACAAAGACATGAAGAGCAGCCAGAAACTCCTGAACACTCAGATGGACAAAGCAGAACACCTGGTCCTTGTACCACCCACCCTTTACCTCTTTAAACATCTCTGTGAACACTCCTGAGTACACTGCTGCATCATTGATATTAATGCCACACTCTGTCAGGTCTGCTTCATAAAAGATCAGGTTGCCTTTCTCCAGTTGTTTATAAGCTAGTTTTCCCAGAGACAGAATGATCTGATCTGGACTACAGTTAGGATACTTGTCCGTTGTCTGTTTGAACTGAACCAACATGAAGTGGATGTACATCTCAGCCAGGGTTGTTGGCAGCGTTTCTTTCCCCGCTGTTTTCATCATGTCCTCCAGAACTGCAGCAATAATCAAACAGAAGACTGGGATGTGACACATGATGTGGAGGCTTCGTGATGTCTGGATGTGTGAGTAGATTCTTCTGGCCAGGCCCTCATCATCACTAAATTTCTTCATGAAGTACTGCTCCTTCTGGGGGTCATTGAACCCTCTCACCTCTGTCACCCTGTCAACATAATCTTTAGGGATCAGAGGGGCTGCTGCAGGTCGTGTGGTTATCCAGATGCGAGCAGAGGGTAGCAGGTGTCCACTGATGATGTTTGTCAGTAGCACGTCCACTGAGGTTGGCTTTGTTTCGTCAGTCCATGTGTTATTGTTCTCAAAGCGTGAAGGAAACCTCCACTCATCCAGACCATCAAAGATGAACATAACGTTGGAAGTATTGAAGCTGCAGATTCCCGCTTCCTTGGTTTCACCAAAAAAGTGATGAATAAGTTCCACTAAGCTGTATTCCTTCTCCTCTTTTTGTATCAAATTCAGCTCTCGGAAAGTGAATGGAAAGATGAAGTGGATATCCTGGTTGCCGTTGTTTTCTGCCCAGTCCAGAGTGTATTTCTGAGTTAAGACTGTTTTACCAATGCCAGCAACTCCCTTTGTCATCACTGTTTTGATTGGTTTATCTTGTCCAGGTTTAAAGATGTCTTCTAATTTGATTGGTGTTTCTGGTCTGGCTGGTTTCCTGGATGCTGTTTCAATCTGTCTGACCTCATGTTCCTGATTGACCTGTCCACTCCATCCCTCTGTGATGTAGAGCTCTGTGTAGATCTCATTCAGAGGTGTTTTTTGTCCTTTTGTCATCCACTCCAACATACACTGAAACTTCTCCCTCAGAACAGACTTAAGTTGTTGTTGCCACTCAGCAGCAGGAGTTTCTAAATGACAAAAGAACAGAGGACATCATTAAGTGCATGTTATGGTAAATGTGTTTCTCTAATGAGAGGTCTTGGTGTCAGATTATATAATACATTGACAATGATGAACCACTTGAGCCTTATATAATTTATCATACTTTAAATATCTGCAAGCTCACAACGTGGGGCTACGCGTTGTGAGCTTGTAGATCGGGTATATTCGCTATAAAACCAAAAAACAACAACAACAGTAGTAGTTAAACAACAGATGAAGATTCAGGCTTCCTATTGTTATTTATAAAATATATATACATTTTCTTATTCATCTTTAGTATAATATCACAATTAACCACTTAAACCCTATATATAGTACTTAGTTGATAGGAGTCCCTCAGGGCTTCATAGTAGGCCCACTCGTTTTCACTCTAAACTAAATATCTTCACAGAAGGTAGCTAATACAAGCTCACAACATGCCACACTGCAAGGTGTTATGAGCTTTAAGATTTGCTATTTTCCACTGAATTTACGCCCCAAAATAGGGACACTAGGTTCATGTTGTTTAATCACAGTGAATATATTATACATTTAGCCAATCAAGAGAGAGAACCCTACAAATATAATGCTATAATTGTATAGTGTTCCAGTTCCAATTGTCATCACCAAGAAATTCATCACAATTCATCATCATGAAATTACACTTGTTTATCCTGTATGAGTTGTCAGGAGTTCTCAAGAGTTTGTCTGACTGCTGAATTGTTACTAGTCCACACCATGGAGGACAGCAGTACAGTGTCCTTGTTTAATGTGTTGTTGTTGTTGATAAAATAATAACAGCACAATCAAATAACACTTTTGGTGGTAAACTTTAAAATAAAACCCATGTTATTGTGAATTCTAAATAAAACCGAAACTGAAAACTGTTTAAACATCAGTTAAAATAATAACATAATAATAAACAATAGATAGGTAGTAAGAGAAGAGAAACAGACATACCAGGTTCTAGATCACTGTTCACGTTTGATGTTGGAACAACTCTTGTTCTTAGGGGAATTCCTATACAAACATGCAAGCAAAAGCACACGGACACACAATACATACCACACAGAGACACAATACAAATGTCAGCTATTTCCATGAACAAATGAGAAGCAGTTCTCTGAGTATGATGCTAAATTGGAGCTCTGCATCCAGCAGAAATACAAGTTAATTTCAAAAAAGAAAACACAGAATAAACGTTGTTCCTCATGAAGACATGTCCTTTTATCAGACCAGTCTCCATGTGGAGGTCTGAGCACAGGACCTGTCCTCCTAAACATGTCTTCAAATATCTGCATTTGTGATGCACATTTGATCAAATAAAACACAAAACCACCATGTTTTATGAAAGCTCTGTACAATTAATTTTGAGTGATGTTGTTTTTGTTGTTGTCATCAGAGTGAGATGGCAGCAGTCAAATAAGAAATACATAGAAAAACATTTACTATAGTCACATTTTATAGATAGAAACCATTTGCTTTAATTTTTTCATCAGATTCATCATCAGTGGCTGCATCATCAGAATACAGAGAAAAGATCAGTTTCATTTCACGTTGTTACAGTCAAGTTATGAAATCAACACCAGCTTCATTTTAGGGCTGCAACTATCAATTATTTTCTTTGCCTTATTCTAGCAATTCCTTTTATAATTAATCTAATAGAAGGGCATTTTTTTATATATAAATTTATTTTTTTAATACAGCAACAACCATTATTTTATACTTCATCGCACAACAATGTTGAAAATAGCAGATCAAGCCCACAACGCTTCGTGATGCATTGTGAGCTTGTAGATCTGCTATTTTCACTATTCTTTGTTTGTATGCTTTGAATTGCTTTAACATTTTTATCTGTAGCCTAATACGCCCAAAATAGTGATACATTATTAATCAATTATCTTTTATTAAATGATTGATTATTGATTATGTTTTATAATCGATTAAATTGATTAGTTTGATTAACTGTTGCATTCCTACTTCATTTGTTGTTGGTTTTGTCATGTGAGGAGACGACCCATATGACCCAGTGAACTGTCAGATATACCAGCCACTGAAAGGTCACTTCACACTACTTTACTACTCTGTTTTATCACCTCTGGGTCCATATTTATCAAGCCTCTCATGGTAGGAAAGTGCTAAGTGCCCAACTAGGTGATCCTACTTTAAGACACATAAGTAGGAGCATGTTGTTAATATTCATTTGTTAGGATGGAGCTCCTGTCTCCACCAGAATGTAGGAGAGCTCAAGAGCTGATCTAACATGTTAGGAGTAGTTCCCAGCAGATGTGTGCACATTCTGAGGAAGGACAGATGTGTTGCATGGGAACACTTGATAAGATCAAGATTATTCAATTACTTTTGTATATCGTTTGGGTAAATACGGTCCTGATTAATGTTATAATAAATATTCATAGGAAAACTAAACTGAAAGGACAGTTATGTCTGCTCCCCACATCTCTGCTATGATTGTAGACTATGCAAATAGTCTTGCCACACACACACACACACACACACACACACACACACACACACACACACACACACACACACACACACACACACACACACACACACACACACACACACACACACACACACACACACACACACACACACACACACACACTCCTTGATGTTGTGGCCAAATGATCCGGTATATTTTTTGGTGGTTGGTCTGCTTTTGCAAATTGTAAATCAATGAGATTTATTTATACATTTTGGCAAACAAACTTTTGCCTATAACCATAGGCTATTTAGTTTAGTATATTTGTTTTATGGGGGGGTGGGGGTTCCAGGGGGGTCCCCAGCAAAAGTATAATATAAGTCACAATCATTTTCACCACTTTATCCATTATTTTATACTTTGGCTATTCAAAAATAAGCTCATTGTGCATCACCTCATGATGAGCTTGTAGATCTGCTATTTAAAAAAAATGGTGAACTTGTGCAAATCTTTGAATATATATATGTTTTAAAGCGAACATTTTTAACTCAAATGTTTGCTTCTGGGGGTCCCCCTGGAACAAAATATTTTGAGATGGGGGTCCGCGGCCAAATACATATAATTTTGGGTGGTCCTTGACATGAAAAAGCTTTCAGCACCACTGATGTAGCAACATAGGTTTTTCAGAAAACTGAAGACATTTGTAGAATCAGTCTCAGGTCTTAATGGGTTAAAAAGAGTCTTTCATTGTCAAGATCACACAGATCACAGCCTGTGAGGCATCACCGCTTTGTTGAAATATGCAACAGTGTAGCGACAACAGTTAATCAAACTAATCTATTTAATCCATTATAAAAAAAGTTGATAATTGAATAAAACAATAAATTAATGTCATTATAGGTGTAAAGTTTAAAAAAAAATTGTAATAGTGGGAATAGCAGATCAACAAGCTCACAACACATCGCGATGCGACGTGTTGTGAGCTTGTAGATCTGCCATTTTCACAATTTTTGCATGACACTGACCGTTGTGTTGAAGTATAAAGTTATGATTTGTTGATATATAACGTTTCTCAATTAATGGATTAATTGAAAAAGTAATCGATAATAGCTAAGAAAATAATCGATAGTTGCAGCTCTACAACACTGTGATTATTAACAACACCAAGTATTCTCACTTTATAGCAACTCTCAGATTGAAGAATTGATGATTGGAGGTTAATTATGAACACACACACATCATGTGTTATGGTTGTTATGCTCATCCCTATGGATACTATTATTATTTTCATTATGAAAATAATATTTATAAATAATATTATGGGAGTCCTGCACACTGTCTTCACTTAAAACAGAAATAGTTTAATGAAGATACAACGTTTCAGTCACTCGGACTTTCATCAGGTATGATATGAAACGTTCATCTTCATTTAACTATTTATGAAGCATAGTGTTAGTTCATACAGAGCATAGGAGTCATACACGTCTCAGCTGTAATCAGCTGTCAGTCTGCTGATTGTTTACAATCAGCCTAGCTTCCTACTCTCCAATCACAGCTATGCCGGTCATTACCAAAGCAGCCACACTTCTCTACACTGCAATCAGAGCTCACGCTCTTTACAGAGCTGCTCCTTTAAATAGGGTTTCTCCATTCACTAGATCTCTGCTTCTCTTGCTGCTTGCCACACGTCTGCTGCAGTGTTGCCAGGTCTGCTTGTTATAAGCGGCTTTGGGCTTGTTTTTCTGTAAAGTTGCTGAGTTGTAAATATTGGTAGTTGCGGGTTGCTTTTTTTCTTTTTTAAACCTTTGGTTCTCAAACATTTTCATGCCAAGGACCCCCAAATTAATGTGAATTTGTCCAAAGACCCCCATCAGAAATTATAATTTTTGCAAGGGACCCCCGTATCAGATTTGTGTTAAACTGTTTCAAAAGATATTCCATATTTTCCCTTGTTTTGAAAATAGTAGATCTACAAGCTCACAACGTGTCACATCATGAGCTTGTAGATCGGCAATTTTCAAATAGCTGACGTATATCCACCTGTTTCCTAGGCTTTTCACTGTGTTCCACTTCCTGTCTTTTGATCTAATGAAATCCAATGAAACCGGTCAGATGACTAATGATATCCAATGAAATCCGACAGGAAGTGGAAAACACACAGCCAAGAAACAGGTGAATAGGTTTGAAGATTTTTGGGCTTGTTTTCATAGACCTGTTTGCTTATTTCTCTCACAAATCTGGCAACACTGGTCTGCTGCTGCTTTAGCTGCCTCCTCTACCCTAGCCTTCACCTTTTGATCAGAGTCTGGCATAGGCTCAAATACTATTGGGATTGTATGTCTGCTGATTCAAGTCAATCTGTCAATGTATTGCTTAGGCCCGCTCTTGTATACCTGGGGGGTTTTGCTTAGTATTCTGCCTAGGGTCTGCCTGACGTTTCTTCCAGTTAAGAGGGAGTTTTTCGTTGCCACTGTCGCAAAATTGCTTGCTCAGGGTGGGATGTCGGGTCTCTTCTCTACATGTAAAGTGTCTTGAGACAACTTGTTGTGATTTGACACTATAATAAAATTGAATTGAATTGAATTGAGTATTCCCTGATTTTGCTCAGCAAAACAAAATTTAGGGAACATCCCAAGAGCGGAGCCATTAACACCAAGTTTAACTGTATTCCACTTGTTCCAATAAATGGTTATCTATGTTGACGTGAGTGTTCCTGACTGAACTGCTGTAAGTGAACACAGTGTGCATGGACTCCCCTTTTTTTTTTATCTCTTCTCAAGTTCATAACTCCTACTTATTACCTGTCCATTTCAATACAGACCTTTTCTACTAAATTATTATTATTATTATAAATTAGTTGGACGTTCAACTCCAGACCAAGTCACATCACAAATTGCACAAATAAAGTTCTCAAACTTACCTTCAGGATCATCCACATGCACAGGCTGAGACCCATGTGAAGAAAACCTCTTCTTTATACGACCTGAGATGAAATTCAAACAGTGATAACATAAAAGTGATATTAGGTTTCATGTGCATGTACACATTTCTTCTTTCTTAATCATTATTAATTAAATATAGTTTTTCAGGTACTACATAGTACATACTACGGATCCGCAAACCAGGTTAAATAAAGAATGTTCTGTATAATGTTACAGAGCAGATCTCCATCTCTTGCTATTCCATGTTTGACCTAAAGGGGTCACTGTAGGCCCACTTCACAGTGCTGAACTGATTCACTCACTATGAGTCACACAGCGCTCACATAGGATATGGCAGTGAAAGCATGTTGTATGTTATGTGTAACTTAAAATCAGTAGATAAACTTACCACGATATTTCACACCCAGCATCAAACCCACTGCAATGATGAGAGCAACAATAATGCCTCCAACCATCCCTCCCACAGGTGTCTGTTTCACAGGTTCAGGTTCTTAGGAGACAAAATAAACAATTACATTACTGGGTTTAATTTGCTTTCAATTCCACAATAATAAACATGCTCTGCATTTAGTTGACAATTTTATTTGTTTAAATAATGGGGGAGATATCATTATTTTAAACACTCAGGAACATACAATAACTATTAGAGTACTTTCAGACGTGCAGATGGTTGTATTTCTGGCAGGTCTAACTGCCAGCTGATCAGACTCAGTGAGCCTGACTAATAAGCTAACGTCTTTATTCGTTCTATTTAACCTGTTTTCTAGCTCTTTCCCTTTGCTCTCATTCTACCTCTATTCTCTCTCTTCTCACAGAATACTACAAAATGATGAAGCGCACAGAAAGATAATTTCACCCACTGCTTTACACTATAAGCTATGATGTGACAAATATAACTGATTCTGATTTTTAGCCACAAGAAAATTAAACGCATGAAGTATAGCTGAGTTTGAGATCATTTCAGGAAATGAAAATGAAACTTGAGGGTAAATTTCACAAAGTTCTCCCCTCCCTCTTTATTTTATCATCATCATTATCATCATCGTCATTATGATTATTATTATTATTATTATTAATAATATTATTATTAAGGAACAGAACTGATATAATGAATTCATTTTAATGACTTACTTGGGATGTCAGATTCTGTTTCAACAATGTAAAGTTGGTTAAAGATGATTAATGAATTAATTCACTAGTTGTTACATACTTTACTGAGAGAGCACAGAAGCACATCAAAATGTCATCCGCATTAGGAGCCAAAATATCAGTGTTGTCCCTGTAACACAGTGGATACATTTCTACTCCTAAATTTTTATCCCACGATTTTGTAACCCTATTTTTTACACCCAGTGCCAATTGTCTATGTAATCCTGGGCACTACCTTCCCTCTGCCAACCTAGGGAGGCCAGGGCCGAGCTCATGCCTCCTTCAATGCATGAGAGCCAACTGACCTTCTTGTCACCTGACAGGGGAGAGTTTCCCTGGTTGGACGTAGCGCGTGGAAGGAACACGTTATTCCAACCAGTTCCCTTCCCCTCCATCAGGCGCCCCGGCTGGCCAGGGGGAGGCATTTCTACACATTGTGGAGTAAACTACATACCTTTGTAAAGCACGTTGACAGTGTCACCACTCTGGTCCACACTGACTGGGTTCTTCATTTCACAAAATAATTGTTTTACTTTCTTCCCTTCCTCATCGTTGGTGATATTTGACTCTCTAGAGTTCTGTCCAGAGTCAGACACCATCCATTCCCCTTCATCTTTCTTCCAGCGATAAGTGACCGGACCTGAGTCTCTGATGTTCCCTTCACAGACGAGTATGCAGCTGGTAGAGTTAGTTGTACAAGGTTCCTTGATAGCCACCACTGGCTTTGGGACTTTCTCTGTTGGGGAAAAAGAATGAACACAGCTCAGAATTACTCCACACTGCAGTTAGAACATTTTGATGAGAAAAATAAGTTGGCTGTGTGATCTTCCTCAGGTAATTGTGGTGCATATACACACAGAGGGAACAAAGCGTTGTTGTTTTATGCTTCCCATACATTTTCTATGGCAGCAGTGTAAACAAAAATCATAATTTGTGTCTGCAGTGCAAACATTTTTATAAAAAATATATTAGAAGAAAGGCAGCATTTCTTATGGATGGGACTGACTGTGTCAATCAGATTGTTTAATGAGACAGGGCAGCAACCGTTTTGTCAGTGACACACAACACCACTTTAGATTGACAGAAATGAGACCAGAGCATCCAGAGCTGAATGGATAGGTAGGAGTTGACATTTTAAATGGCCCACTGGCCCGGATGTACTTTTTAAACAGTCCGGTTCAGCAGAATGCACCTTCAGTGTTTCCCTATGCATTCAGAATGCGCTGCAGCAACAAATTATTGTTATAATAATTTTTTGAACGATGGAAGATGTCCAATTATACACTTGTAAGGGGAGGAGAGGAGAGGAGTGGAGAGATGAGATGAGAGAGAGAGGGAGGGAGGGGGAGGGAGGAGAGGAAATGACTCTGTCCATACTCCAGACCCATTGAAAGAGTTACGAGACACTTGATCTAGCTCATGTTACTTCAGCATTTTCTTGTTCTTGTTGTTATCTCTGAGCACACATAAACACATTCCAATCAACTGTAAGTGGTTTTGGCAATAAAGGTTTTAGAATATTATGTGAATATTCTCAAAGGAAGTCTATGGGTAAACTCTCTCAATAGATGGGGCGGGGCGACGATAGCGTAGTGGTTAAGGCGTGTACAACATATAGGCTCTAATGCAGGCTGGCAGCGACTTGCAGGTTCGATTCCCAAGAGCCCGAAGCCTATGATGTGTGTCACTCCCTGAATATCTCTCCCCGTTTCCTGTCACTGTGCTATCCAAATAAGGCCCCAAAAATATATTTAAAAAAAATAGATTGGGCCCGGCTCTGTCTATTTACAAAATGGCATTGCTTCATATTGAGGTCAATTAACTTGATCATCTCAGCATATTAAATCAAGTTAAAACAGCCACTGGTTAGATGTCAACACTGAAGCAAAACAACGCTGATCAGGATTATCATTTGCCGAAGACAAAAAACAAGAGTCCTGCAACTTCATGCCATTACAGAGATAGACTGCATTGCCTCCCAAAAATAACAGATTTACAAGCTATCATCACGTCGCAATCCAAGGTGTGGATATATTGTAGATTTGTTTGTTTAGTCAAGAAAGCAACAGCATGCACGACGGAGTATAAATCAAGCTTAACATTCAACAAACAAAAAATCTGCGTTATTTCCCATACACAGTGTTTTGCCTGGAGGCGGTCCACCGGGACACCTGCCAATCTCAAAGACTCCTGACTTCTAACTTAGAGGGCAAAAGAATTAAACAAATTAGCCAATTACTACAAGTAACTGGTGGTTTAAAAAAATATTATTACCAAAAATTATTATTACAAAGAAAAGAAAATCAGCAAAAGATTTGAGGGAGAGTGACAGGTAGTACGAGATAAGTTTCAGCCACATTGGAGACACCACTGGAGTTGACTTGAATATGACGCAGCTATGAGGTCTTTTGTAAATCAATGCCAACTTATGCGGACAAGTAAGTTAAATAGAGAAAAGGTAACGTACGCAAATAGCCAATCTTAAGCTCACATTACCTCACGTGACAATGTGACATGTAATGTTGTGAGCTTGTAGATCTGCTTTTTTCGAGCGACACCATCATATAACTGACATGCAAAAGTGTCACTTTTCAGCTACAGTCACCTTTTTGAACCCAAATAGGGCAATTGTGTGACACCTGACCCAAAATAAAACAACATGTTGTCACCTTTTTCACCTCGGGCTGTTTGCATGCCTAAAGTAAAGTGATGTGCACATAAGTCACCAGTTCTGCTAAATCAGTCATATACAATAAACAACAAAAATAAATGAAATTGTGTAAAAAACAAAACAAAAAAAACTGCCTAACAATGATGTCACTAGAAGGCAGGTTTCTGAAGTGTCTACAGTAGAAAACATATGTACCATGTTATCATGAGCATTAGTGAGGACCAATTATATGAAGATAGGTTGAAAATTGACCTTGACCTTGACCTTAATGTCTACCCCTGGATAGGGGCTGGTCAGAAGGTCCCCAGTTTGTCCCCCCGGGTCTAGGTGTCAAGGTGTCCCTGAGCAAGACACATAATCCCTAACTGCGTCCAGGGCATTGTATTAATGGCACCCACTGCCCCTAATAGTTGTCCACATACAGTATGTGTGTACAGTGATAAAAATATACTGACCATATTATTAATATATTATTCACAGATCTAAATGGCAGCTTAAGGTAATAACAATGTGGGTGTGTTTCATTTAGGTGTTTCTGTGTCCCAGCATTAAGTTAACTGTACAGGAGTTTATACCATTTATAAACAGCTTGTCATACAAAACAGAAGAAATGAACTTTCTCACAGATGGGTAGCCGGTAGTCTTGCATGGCCAGACTGTTGCCTCCCACGATTTTCAAATGCTTCTTATAGCATTCAGAGATTGTGGAATAGTTGTCTGGCTAGGTAGCCGGTGGCAGCTGAATGTCATATTAATTATTTTTAAACAAGACCAGGAGCACTAACAATCTCTACAAATTGGTACAGATAAAAACGAAATAAATCATTGTGAAAGGTGTTGAAGTTGGTGCTTCTAGGGGGATTAAACATTTAAACACAGCTTGCATTTTATTGACATGCCCACCGGCATCAAACAGTTAGTGGTGAATGTGATTCACTCTGCTAGCCTTATATGTATCATTCTGTACTGTTATCCGGATTCCGGCAACATCGGAACGGTCGGCACCGGGTATTTCTGGGGTCCAGGGACCCCCATAAGTAAAGATGTGTGTTCAATTGTTCAGAACAGAAGTACTCGCCATTTTTCAAGATTGTTCAACATCTTTCAAAGACAATTCAGCTCTCTGAAAAATAGATGATCTACAAGCTCACAACCCGTTTTACTGGCAGGGCAACGCACAATACAGAAACATAACAGTTTAAGAAAATAATAAAACAAGATATTGTATTGCACATTCTAGGCCGAGTAGGTATTGGTGCCGAGCGTTCAAGTTACCTACAGAGTAAAATTCACACAAAAAAAAGGTTTTTACTATTCACGGTCAAATAGTTGAACTGACACAGCACTGATTATGTTCCACATCACAGTAAGTAAGAGGGACTAAACATGACCCTTCGGCCTTCTATTAACTCTAACCATTCAAATAAAAAATGGATGTGTATTTAAAAACATGAGCCATAACATTTATCTTTCACAGGACACAATTACGCCCCCATCTGGCAAAGTCAGGTTACACAATTCATACTTACTGATCACTTTAACTGTGTAAGTCTTGTTCTGCAGTCGACCGTTTACCTCCACAGAATATACTCCACTGTCTTTAATGTTCGTATTGTTGATGATCAACCGTCGAGTTTCTTTATTCAATTCTGTGCGGTCTCTATATGTCCCATAGTAATCCACATCAGGACCTAAGTTCTTATACCATTCTGCTACCTTATTGGGGCCATGTTTCCACAGGATGCCAGTGATGGGTTCAGTAACAGAGTTGGTTTCTGGAAGCAATTCAAGGATTCCTCCCAATGGTCTGTATGTCACATCTTGTTGGTCTGTGTGGAGAAAATTATTTCAGTCAAGTTGAATAGTTAAAGCAGTCAGTATGAGATACAGTAGAATGAGAGCTTTAGCAGCACAAATAAGTAGCTACTGTACTGTACATCAGACTGAAACAAAACTATAAAAAAAACAAATCCTCAATAATCTCTACAGTAGCCTATAGTTATTAGGTTTTAATGTGTTTGAATATTTGAATTCAATCAGTGTTTTCTAGTTAAGCTTTCATTAGGGTCAACAAGAAAATATTTAAGTAATGAATCAGGTGTCTGTTTTTTTTGTTGTTGTTTTTTCAGAAGTCTGCCTCTGCACCCAGAATCACAGTTACTGTATAAGAGGTGTACGGTAAATCTGGAAACTCATAATGCAATATCGGTATCATTTGATTTGACCATGAAATTAAAAGGTTATCGAATATTGGCAAAAATGTTAATATTGTGCATTCTTAGAAAATGCAAAATGGGAGAAAATCGACTTGGGGGAAAGGGGCGTGGCCTATGGGGAGTTGCGTCATGAATGAATCCAGGAATACAGTTCAAGAGTTATAGAACAAAACGTGTAGCGGCAGGTAGAGCGCCACCATGGGGCCAATTTGAAAGATTTGGGGTGGGGTGTCTTCCACCGCAAATGAAAAGTCGGTCCAGCAGTTTGTAGAACAGCTACACACACACACACGCGCGCACGCACGCACACACGCACGAGGGGAGCTTGTGTCAAATAGCCAAACTGTACTCAAAACCACCACGGCAATTTGGGAATGTCACCCAAGGGCTTTATACACACAGTGACAAAAAGTCCTGTGAAAATTATCTATAACCTATAGTTAATGCCTCAGAATTGACCTTGCTGTTAGAAATAAAAATGATGTTGCTTTTTTGTCTTGTAATATTCACATTCTGTGTGACATTCTGTCTCATGACGAAAAACAGTTCCAAATGATATACAGTATACACTACTCCAGGCTGCTTAATACAATAAGCTTTAATGCTTAAGACTTCATGTGCCCATTTCTCAGTGCCCTCTTCCTTTTAGTACCCACTGCCGAGTCTTCTCGAGGTCCCACTCTGCTTTAGTGCCCAGTATTCCTGTGCCCACTCTTGGCAGGTGCCCAGTGTTCTCCTCACCCCACTTAGTATTGGTGCCCACTTCACCGTGAGGTGGACATTAGTTAAATGGTTAGAGAGGCTGTCTGGTAAGCAGACGGTGACCAGTTAGCCTCCCGACCTCGGTCTGTGTGTCGAAGTGTCCCTGAGCAAGACAGCGACCCCCCTCTCCCTCCCCTTAGCTCTCATCATGGCCATCTGAGCAGCCATCAGCTGGGTGAAGCTGAAACTGAATTCCATCCAGGATTAAAAAGATCTCCCTTTCCTTTCACATGTATTTCACTCCTGGACCTACTTCTTCATGTAAATCACAACAAGGTTTATTTATGTCAGGAAAAAGCTATTATTTAAGATAGATTTATAAATAATTTAGCACATTGGTCATTCAAATAGGGGGTCCGTGGCCTCTAGGGGGTCCTCAGAGATACTATAGGGGGCTGAGAAAAATATTTGTGTGATGGGAACTTTTTTTTTCTTTTTTACATTAACCACTTGAACCATAGCATCCCTATTCATTCCAATGAAACTGGTTCTGAGCTACCCAAAGACACACAAGCTTGTGAAGCTAATAGGCTACTTGATTTATTGACAGAAATAAACATAACTATAAGCCAGGGCCAGGGGTGATTCTATATACATCCATTATTTTGTTTTGATTGTATTGTTCCACTTTTGCTTTGGCAATGTAAACATGTTTTCTCTTGCCATTAAAACCCCATTGAATTGTATTGTTGAATTGATTCTTCTGGGATCAGATTCATCAGACCATTAGAAAGTGACATGCATGCATTCAATGCCTTGCAAGTGTGTTCAACCCTTGTGTTAAATCAGTGCATAACAATTAATAAATTAATACTTTTGTAATATTTAATTTACAATAGGCTACAAGGTAACAGCTAAGGTGGGCACCAAAACATTCTGGGCACTAGGTAAAACTGAGCACCTGAAGAGTGGTTACTAAGGAAATCTGGGCACCAGGAAGATTGGGCACTGGAGAAACTGGACACTAGTAAGAGTGGGCACTAGGGAAATGTGGGCACCAGGAAGACTGGGCACTAGGGAAATGTAAGTACCAGGAAGAGTGAGCACCTGAAGTCTTTTGTGTCCACAGATAGTGTTTTGCATGTGATAATGACGGTATATATATATATATATATATATATATATATATATATATATATATATATATATATATATATATATATATATATATATATATATATTATTTATTTTAATTAACTTTGGCAGTTGCTGGAATGCTTTTATTTACGACCTGGTGTTCACCGTTGTCTCAGCACACGCCAGCACAACAAACACTGCAGTGTTTCACATGCACTGGTGTGTGAGACTGCATTCTGGTGTGACTGTCTGTCACACACTCAGTAGTCCACTGTAGTATCATAACACAGCATGCTGCTTTGTTGTTGTTGGGAAGGTTGTTGTTCTAGGTTGGCCATTAGCACGTTTGATCACAGCATTTGTATATGCAAATACATTGAACAAATGAGCATGAATGGAACAACCACAAACGACTGAAACATTGTCTTTACATAATGTGTGAAGCCAATGCAAAGACGTCATGTCACACAACACTGTTTCCTCATGAGAGCTGCTCTTATTATTTCAGCTCCCAAACTGCAGGAACACCTCCGTGCACACGCACGACCATTCATGCGCATCCACACGCACACACACACACACACACACACACACACACACACACACACACACACACACACACACACACACACATTTCACTAGTGGCCACTCTTCTTACCACCAAAGTGCCCACTCTTCCTAGTGCCCAGTTTACCCAGTGCCCGATCTCCCTAGTCGTGCGTGGTGCCCACCTTTCCTGTATTCGGCTATACGCAGCGCGCGCACACACACACACACACACACACACGCGTCGGTGACGGGCCATGGGCTAATAAACATGCTTTTCATTTAAAAAAAACTAAAAGAAAAAAAAACATATACTTTTCATGGTTTTCAAGACTAAACCGTAGAATCCTCTGTTTACAAATGAAACTCTCAAAGTTAAATTATCACTTAAAGAAAAACAAACTCACTTTAAACACTAAAACTCATCATGTTTTCCTACAGACAGTGGGTCAGGGTGTGTCCCATAGAGTTATATATCCTACAGTAAATGTTTTAAAGTGTCTTCTCCTACCTGATGTCAGGATGAGCCCAGCTGCTGTCAACAGACAGATGAACCATGAAGCTCTGAGGAGACGATCCTTCATGATGATGATCTATAACTAATCATCAATACAGAAAACAACCCTCAAATATTCACATGCGAATAGACGCGATAATGGAGGAGAGGGATTCGGGATTATTTGCTCTCTCTTTGTCTGCTTAGACCTGCCTCTTCCTTTGGGCTGAAACTTGAAACTGAAAGTAAACTAAACACTAATTATGTTGTTTAGAAGAACAGTGAAATATGGTTAATTTCAGAGGATTTCGGTGACAGCTGTAGTGTAGTTTGTTAGAACTCACTAAAACTAAACATAATGGATGACATATTTTGACATGCAGTACAAAACTGACTCCAGAACAGTTCCACTTCCACACAAATCACACCGATGAGCTGGATATGCAGTAGTGTGTAGACACTGGGTTTAGGCACCAGGGGGCGCAGTTCTTCAACATTTAGAGCAGAATAGTCCTTTATGGTATCGTTTTTGCTCGATCATCATCATCGGTTATCAAGACTCAAGAGCTTATAGTACAACTTACTTCCAGTATTTCAACATCACTAACTATCCATTAATCACCATCTAATCATCTAAATACACCAAACTAATATATGATCTAAAACAACCAAGGTTTCTGCTTTGGTGCACAAAAAGAGACACCTCTGGTCCACAAGAACACAGGGTATATAAGAGATATTTTTTATATTATTAGCCTATATATTTTTTGCTCTATATTCTGATTCTCTTTGTGTCATCATCAATTTCAATTTCACTAATTTATCCTGTATCCTAGCTATGTGTATGAGTCTTCTCTGCAAATGTTTTAAAATGTGTATCTAGACCTGAAAATGTATTTTCTGTTTACTATCTGAATAGAGCTTTTACCTTTTAACAAAGAAACTTTATAATAATAATAAAACAGAATGAAAAAAAATGTAATGGTGGGCATGGCCCAAACAGTGACATCACAAAGTTCACTGTCAAATCCTCAGGTTTTTCTCCTTGGAGTTATTCAAAGGGTCCATTTGGTTACATTTGTACATTCTTGGGAGTTTAATATGGAAGTCCATTGGTGAAAAAACAAACAAAATACCACAAAGAAATAATGATAAACAATGATACAATTAAATAAATAAATACTTTTTATTTCATTGTGTTTATTTCATTGTCAAATTGTATTTATTTCATTGTGGTAGGCTATTTATTATTACATTTTTGGACCAATGGAATTCCAAAGTTTGACTAACTAAGCACTTTAATGTGCTGTTAGTTGACAGATGTAAGTTACTCTGGATAAAGACCATAGATGCGTAATGTAATTGTCTACTGTCTATTTATTGAGTCAGAAGAACACCATGAAACAATGCATTTAAAATACAAAGCACTTTATTTAGGAAGAAGGAATAATAAACATTACAACCATAACGGTTTCACTCACATTTCCCAAAGTACTGCGTTTGCTCAGAAAGAAGAGAGTAGCCTCTACCACCCACATCAAACAGTTAACAGGCAGGTCTGCCTGCCTGTTAAGAAGGCTGCTGCGAAGTATAGACGAATCCACAGAACGGCAAGCATAACTGCGGTGTCAAGCGGCTGCAGCTCCACACCGCGACACCACAGTTACAGGCAGCGTTTCTGTAGATTCGTCTATACAGGTGACTAACGTATTGATGCAGAGTGCAACTTCATCAGAGTCATCGCTTGTTTGCCTGTCAAAATGTTAAATGTATTATACATGTAATCTTAATAACTGTGATACATTATTTGGTCGTCATACGAAATGCAACAAGCGTGCACCATACCCATACACAATGTGCAAAGTGTGATTGTTAAGGGTTATCACCAGTAAATCAAGTGTTGTGTTTTTGCTGCCAAAACAAACCACACTGTCTATTCAGTTCCAGTAAACGCTATCCATCCTGTAAAGCCATAATAAAAGTAAAATAGGGAGGGGGAAAAAAAGCAAATGGACATATCGTTGCAGAAACCTCTTATCTCCCTATTTTGACTTTTTGTGTTCTTTCGTACTTAATAATATCTGGAATACTTGATCATACTACAGCGTCACACAAAAGTATCAAAAGTAGCAGATCTGTTGAGCTTGTAGATCTGCTATTTTTTAATTTGAATCCTGAAAAGTAACAGTTTTGGACATATGAGGTTTCCACCCGACAGAGATATGTTGTTAAATAGAATAAAATAAAGTAATACAATTGCATGTACACAGCTGTAGATTGTGACCCAGAGTCTCCAGGATTCAGTTGCACACAGGAGAGTTGAATCTCTGAGCTTGGTGAGGAGCTTGGAGGACTCTGTAGTCAGTGAACAGCATTCTTCATGTTCCTCAGCTCCAAATTGATGGCGTATTAAAACACTAACTGTGTCCTTAACCTATTCAATCTGGGAACGAATAATGTGTCAATTTAGATTTCTTTTGGCTATTCAAAAATAGCAGATCTGTAGATCATAGCTCTAAGAGCTTGTAGATCAGCTATTTTTTTTAATCGTGAAAATGTGTGCAAATCTTTGAATGTATATTTTTCTACGCCAACATTTGTAAAATGTTTTGTTCCAGGGACCCCCAGAAGCAAAGATCTGAGTTACAAATGTTCGCATAAAACAATATATTCAAAGATTTGCAAAAAAAATCCTGATTTTAAAAAAAAATAGCAGATCTACAAGCTCATAGCGCGTACTCGTGCCACGCTATGAACTTGTATATCTGCTATTTGAATAGCCAAAGAAATATAAAATGACAGATGTGTTCCCGGATTGAATGGGTTAAAGCAACATTATGAACCACGCTAAGCAATAATAGTTGGTGGTTTGTATTAATGTGATGATTGGTACGATAGTTAGCACTTCTGCACAATGACATTTTGAGTTTGTCTCATATTTACTGCTAATTGTTTAACTTCACAAAGCAGAACACTAAGCTGCAGTTCCATCAGTGCAGGAACATCACTTCTCACAGATCCAGTTCTCATCTTGTGAACATAACTTATTAGCCCATTTTCCATCACTGTGCTGGTATACTGCACAGTTCCAGTTAAGATAGTTACCAGGCCGTCCACTGGCCCAGTGCCTGCAGAGTAAACAACATCATGTATTTTAAGTCAACTCAGTCACTCACATACAGTGACTCTGATAGAATTACAATAGACACATGTCTAAAATGTCTCACTCTGTCGTCAGCAGTGCGCCATCCTCCCATGACCAGTGTCCCTCAGCCTTGTTGAGACCAATCCATGACTCTTTATCCCCGTGGTTCAGTCCTCTGATGAATTCCTGATGATTTGACAATGAAAGAACCATCATTTAAAAAGGTGCATTTTCACTTTAATTAAAAATAAATAAAACATAAGGTTAGGTTAAATACCTCTATATTCCCATAGCAATCATTGCTCTAGGTGTTTCTTCAATAACACGGGTCTCCCTGTCTCTCCATCTCTTTAGTAAACAGAAAACACTGTATATTTCCAGGTCGGGATATCAATTTCATCCAATCAGGAGAGAGAACACATAGAGGATAAACAAGTGAATTTGGAAGTTATGAAACAAAAATAACAGACAGAATTGGAACTGGACCACTATAAAACAGAAACTGATTGGAAATCTTATTTTCTGTTTACTAAAGAGCTGGAGAGACCCCTGTTACTGAGCAAACACTCTAGTCTATAATAGCAATGATTACTCGGAATATAGAGCTTTGATTTTTGGTTTTGTGGATCAGGATGATGGATACCTGGGCACACACACGTGTGAGATTTAACTGCTGAAAGGTTTAACACACCGACAGACAGACAGACAGACAGACAGACACACACTAACCTGTTCTTCTGTATTATTAATAACCACCAGATCTGCTCGTTTGTTCAGACATCGTACTCTGCTTTCCTCCCAAGTTGTCTTTTCAGTAGATCTGTAATAACAGCTGCATCCAAACGTCTGCCATCCACTGGGACACGACTTGACTGAACATCAAACAGGAGTTTAATGTGGATTTCACTGCACATGTAATCAATTCAACCAGCTACAGTAATATTAGTCAGGGGTGTAGTGAATGGTAAAACCATGTCTTTATTGTATCAACTGTGTTTTCACACCTCTTTTAGAAGATGTATGTTTAACTATAGTCTTCCATAGAGTCTAAATGCCTGCACATGTGATCTGAATGACGACTGTCGTTTCACACATTCACGGCAGAGAGCTTAACACTGACCCTTGTGTCTCAACATGACAGTGCAGGAGTAAAAAACGAGCTGTCCTTTACCTTGCACTGCCTGCTCTGACACTGTTAACAAAGACAGAGACACTCTGGACAGTGTTGAGTGGACATTTAGGACCCATAAAGACCAACTGTCAAGAGTCACCATAAAGCGCACGGTAATTCAGTTAACTGTCACAGACATTATTTTATTTATTTTTACTATAGGCCTATACTCTGTATAATGTTTTTCTACTTATTTCTACTTATTTTCTTTTAATAATACATCCCTGAAAATAATTACAATTTAAATAATAATACATTGATTCATATTTCTTTAAAAAAAAACTACCGGATGTAACCTCTCACCTGATGGCTTGCTCTTAGACCGGTTTAATTCACTTTCTAACAGTTTTATCTTCAGGTTCAGGTCATCATATCTCGTCTGCCACTGGTGTGTCTGCAGGGTGAGGTTGTCATTGGGCTGTAACTGATCATTGGCTGAATTATCTGCAAAGGACCAAAAGGTGAAGATGAAAACACAAATGTTGCTAATCTTCATGATGAGGTCAAGCATCTGTGTGGAAAAACAGCCTTGAGAAGAACAAACCTCAATGTACAGTACCTGATCAGGTGTGTTTTTATGTGAATACTGTACTGTGGTCTCAACATGTATAATAAAGTACTAGTGAACACACACACTATCAAAAGTGAAGCTAGGGTTCTTGTGTGAGACACAAGTGTCATTTTATTGACACATTAAGTGCTTGAATTTGACCTTTGACCATTTGATACTCACAGTCCATGACCTTGTCTACGGTTCTGGTTACAAATATAGCAAACAGCAACGTAAGAATCACTGCACACGCTCTGACGATGTCTCTCTGAATGGTGAGTTCTCTCTGGAGGTTGAGGTCTCTCTGGATGGTGAGTTCTCTCTGGAGGATGAGTTCTCTCTGGACAACTGGAGGATAATAGTACAATAGAGCTCAACTTTAATATGATCACCTTCAATGTTGCATTTGAAAGAACAGAGTGAATAGTAATTCAGCCTGGGTGAATACATTATTCGGTTTTTGGTGCAAAATTTGGATTTGGTGCAATGGACCTCTTCATCTTCAATTTCTGCGAAAAAAATCACATGTTCAACAATAAACCTTACAAATTGCAATTGTGACTTTCACAAAAATGTCACATCATGGAGGGACCCGATAGCCGAGGGGGCTATAATGCCTGACTGCTAGTCCCCGGTTTGATTCCCAGCTGGCCAACAGTTGCTACGTCGGGGCAAAAAAAAGCTTGCAGCAAGCTGTTATAATATGACTGTCATTTCTTGTTTTAGTAAACAACATAAGGAATATTAGCATAATTTTGAGTGGACTGAAGGCAGACCTGTAAACTCATGAGAGCTGAGAAAGTTCTGAAATCAACCCCTTTTGGGGGGTCCGTCACATGGTTTGATAATCTACCCTGGCAAATGTATATCAGACTAAGCCTATCAGAGTAAAATATCATTTAGTTAAACAACAATTCCATCGCTAAACACCACCAGCTGCTCTGAAGTGAAAATGTACCAACCTCAAATATGAAAATGCTTTTTTGTTGCTTACTGTTGAAATATATTTGTAAATGTGTAGTCATGGATAAGATGTTGTATTATGTACTGATAAAAGCACCACAATTAGACAGACATCTATTCTAACCACAATCCTAACATTATGAAATCATGTTGGTCATGGCAAGATTGCATGATGTCTACATACATTATGACGTGCTTTTGGTCTTTAAAGCTACAGCCAAACGGACATCACACAGAGAGCTCAGTGGAAATATGCCAGTGGGAATATGCCACAGGAAGTAGTAAGGTCAGTGAATACGGTATGTCACAGCAGCAGGAAGTGTCTTCATATGCCAGGCTGCCTTGATAGCTACTGTCACTGGTTGCCCCTAGTTACGGACACTAGCGCTGCACGCCTAGGCCTGTCACAGGCTTAGGTACAGTGACAGCTCTGTGCACGCCCAGGCATTTTAAAATGTCTCTCTGATACTCCACTATACTCGACCACACCCACAACTGAAGCTGAAATGCATGCAAAAATACAGGCATGAGTGGGAAGAAAACAACTTTTTTTGTCATTTGTCACAACATAACTTACACTTACATGACAAAGGGCTGCAATGGAAAAAATAAGCCATTGGCTTTTTTTGCGTTTTACCCTTTTGATAATGATGTGGCAATATATGTAATTGTTTATTATCAATAAAGAGGTTCAAAGTCAAAGTAAATCTTTGCCCCTGATGACGTGATGTGATCTGACTGTAATGTTAAATCAAATAAATAAGCATTTATTTAGTTAGTTGAGTCATTCTTCAATACTAACGGATTAACAGTTAAAAAAAGGAAAAGGAAAAAGTGCTTTGAGAACAAAGAAGCACAGTTTTATTTAATAGCATATTTGTCTAAGATTCAAAGATGTTTTTAGATGTCTGTGTCCAGTCAACTAAAGAACAGTGGAATAGCACAATTCCTTATACCTCAGACTTCCCCAAACTATTATATGTTGTTTAATTACTTTTATACATGTGTCTATATTATACAGTAACCAATCTAGGTAGCTGTTGTAGGTGATAATAATTTGATCATGCTAATATTCCATCAATTCCAGTTTTTGGCTGAAGGTTAAGATAGTTACTACAATGTACAATTCAAAAACGGCAATAAATAGCCCCATCAATTTATCCAGTATAATCCTGATTTTGAGCCCTTGCATAGAACTGTTAAAGGGATAGTTCACCCCAAAATGACTTTTTTTCTATTACCCCATGGAGACTTGAATTCATGACCGGCAGCGGTTCCGGTAGGAGACACAAAGAGTCTCCTTTCTGTCTCTTACCGGAACCCACTGCTCGTCATCAAATTACTGGCTTAGGAATGCGACAAAAACAAACAAATATCCATGAATTCAAGTCTCAAGGGTGACTAACCAATAGAAGAAAAAAAAATTTGGGTGAACTATCCCTTTAAGTCTGTTCAGCTCAAAAACTATTTCTGCTAAATGAATTAATACATAAATGATGGACACACATTCACACACCGACAGCAGAGGAGACCATGCAAGGCACCAAGCTGCTCATCTGGAGCAGCTGTAGATATGACTGCTGTAAAGGACCCATCATGTTTTGCACTAAAATATTATATATCCTGGGTGAACAGACAATGTTTTAAGTTGTTATCCTTTTATTTTGTGTTTTGAGCCAAATTATTTTGAAAATAGTTTTGGATGACGTTACTACCTGCGCAACACACAGAGAGACAGTATGACTCAACAGCAGAGTGGAGACACATGTGCTGCTCTTTGCTGCAAAAAGATCGCATGTTGTTTATCTTTTGAGACGATCAATTATAGTTTTAGCACCCCCCGAAGAGGCATAAGGTTAGTAGCCATGGACTGTGCTTGCTACATACAAAACAACACAGGATATAAAGGACAGAGGACTATTGCTAAAAATGCATTGTTGAATTGTTTACATCCTTTTCAGCATAATGGGTTTTATTGAAGGACTTTGAATGAAAGAAATGTATTTCTGCAACAAAGGTGTATGGTGCTATGGATGATAACTAGTTAAACCAGAGTTTAGTGTGCTACTCTTTCTGTAAAGTGTTTTGAAAATGAAAGGTTTGAATTGTGCATTGTAAAGGAAGGTATTTGATGTTACAGTATTTCATGCTCTTTGGTTAAAAAAAATAAAAATTCTTGTCAGTTTATGCACTTAAAAAAGGTTAAAAAGGGCATTTCATTATGTTATATTGAGTTAAAAACAGCTGCTATGAAAGGAAAACGAGTTCATTAGATGTGATGATGTTGAAGTCATATTGTGCCTTAATTCATTGTAAAGTAATTACAGTAATGCTGACTGATGGTCAAAGCCATGTTAAAAAGTACTTTCAGTACAGTTTTGAATGTGCCTTTATGTACATTTGGAGCTTATGGTAATGTTATGGTATGAAAGAAAAAGCCAACTGTTGTTCTTTCAGAAGATATGGGAAACTAACAGAGTATTTTTGTTTGTGTTTTTGTACTGTCTTGTCAGTTCTTACGTTGGTCTTTGGATTTTAATAAATTCACAATCATCAGTTCAAGTCTTGACCATCTTTCGGTGGGGGCCGCTACAACTGTAGTGATCCCGACATTGTCTCTGACTATAGTTCTGTGCCGTGCAGTTTCACAAACTCTTAACCCATTCAATCTGGGAACGCAGCTGTGTCATTTTAGATTTATTTGGCTATTCAAAAAATAGCAGATATACAAGCTCATAGTGAGGCACTCGAAGCTTGTAGATCTATGTATTTTTTTTTATCGTGAAAATTTGTGCAAATCTTTTGAATATATACATTTATTAAAGTGAACATTTGAAACTGTCAAATGTCTCAACAAATGTCTTCAATTTTCTGAAAAAAATATGGTTGCTATTAGGCCTGTCACAATTATTACATAATCGTCTAATCGCAATTCTTTCAGATAATCACTGTAATGTTTGCATAATCGTCAAAATAGTTTCCATGATGAAAAATACATTTTCAAATATAAAAAAGCGGAAATAGCAGATCTACAAGCTCTTCACATTGTAAGCTTGTAGATCAACTATTTCCGCTATTTTAAAATATTTTAAGTATAAAATTATTAAATATGTTACTAATTTCTTTTTATATATTCAAGTTATGTGTCACATCTGCCCTGTCCAATGTTTAATTACGAAGCCTAAAAGCCAAACAGAAATGTCATTTTTATTCATATGCTCCAGTTTTCAACGACAGAAACACAATTAAATTGTTAATCGCAATTATTTGTATGACAGTTAATCGTCAACTTAAATGTTGTAATCGTGACAGCCCTAGTTGCTATATTAGTGCTGCTTTTTCATGTCAAAAAATGTTTTTGACCGCCGATCCCCATCAAAATATGTTGTTCCAGGGACCTCCCAGAAGATTTTTCAAAAATAGCAGACCTACAAGCACTCGGTGCCGCGCTATGAGCTTGTAGATCTGCCAAAGTATAAAAATAATGGTTATAGCTAAAATCTAAAATGACACGGATGCGTTCCAGGATTGAATAGGTTAAATAGAACTCCAACAAACATGACAACAAGGTTCTGAGTGAAAGCCATCAAACCTCAGAATAGTCAAGTACAGCAGTTCTTCTCACAGCAGCACAGAGGAGAAGAGATGCATGTGTAAAGCACTCTCTCTTCAACAAACTGACAGCTTTCAACAATTCAGCACTAATTTAACGAGTGACTGTGTGAAGCTTACAGTTCATCCATCACTTGTGGAGTAAGACATGTGTACTAATAAGAGTCAACCAGTGTCCGAGCACCTGTGAATGAATCCTATGTGAATTGCATTGTTTATGCCTACATAATTTCTCTCATTTACATAAATATCTCTCTTGCCAAAGCATATTTGCTGTCCACCCTGCTCTTGTTCAATACAAAGGCTAGGTTAGGTTGCTTTGTTTTACCCTCCTCCTGAAAGTCTGGTTTTAGCAAGAAAGAAAGAAAATGTTCAACTCAAAAGTCTTCAGAGTATGATGGGTGCTGACCCAAAAGGAACCAAAATACCACATGAAGTGGTCACATATCTGAGACATATGTTGGTGTGAACTAGTGTGAACCAGCTACAGTAGGTTAAACGGTCAAAATTCTTAGGGTTTATATATTAATATTATCATATTATTTAACTAATATATAAAGTTACTTACACTTGTGCTTGACTGTGTCCACAGGGACTGGGGTCCCTTATTTCCCTCATTGAAGGTGAAAACCCAACAATCAAAAACATGTGTCAGCTGCTGCTATAAATAAAAAATAAATGAACAGAGAAGATAAGCTAGCTTATTTCTTGTTTGAAAATTGGGAAAATTATAATTTACATGCCAGAGTGGCTGGTTAGTCTCTAGAGAGAGTCTCTACATGATGACATTGGCGGGTAGTTGGTGCTAATTGTGTTCCCCGACTGCGGCTACCTATCAAATATAGGCTCACAAAAGCCCCCAAAACAACTGATAAATTCAAATAAATGTCATATCATGAAATGAAAGGGTATTGTCATTCATTCAACATGGTGGCATGTCTCCTGTAGCCAGAACTACTACTTTAACCCATCTAGACCTGAGGCCGATTTTAAAGACGCCTTCTAAATCCTAACCTTAAAGTTTTCAGAAACTTTCTACATTTTGTATTTAAAACATTTTTAATTCTTGTTGCTATAAACATATAGCAACATCTAAAATGACAGATGCTTTCCCGGTTTTAAATATTATGTGTCAAGCTGCTGTAGTATTGATGAGAGAAGAGAGAGAAACAATGTAAGAGTGTTACTGTGTACCTTGATCCTGTGAGCCAGAGCCGTGGTCTCTCAGACTGTCTGCTCCTTCATTCTCCACGTTCTCCTCCTCTCCTCTCTCCTCCTGCCTCTCCCTCCTGACTCCTCCACCAGACCTCACACGTGTTGATGTGCCTGGCTTGTCAGAAGTATCTGTAGACATCTTAATGAACGACACAAACAAAGTGACTCAAGTTAATTAACCATGTGAACCCTAGTGTCCCTGTTCTGGGCCTGACATAATAAGCAAACATTTGGTGAAAATAGCAGATCTAAAAGCTCACATCATAATTCAATGTAAAACATTGTGAGATTGTAGATTGGTTATTTAAGTATAGGATTTAAGTGGTTAGTAAAGTATAATAATGTGCATATTAATATTATTATTCAGTGATCAAAAATGTAATTCACTGTTTTCCTAAATAATATTTAAACGTATTATTTTTAAATGTGAATTTACTCACTTTGTCCGATATCTGTGTTGTCTTACATTGGGCTTCACTGTTGCAGAAAGGTCTCTGACACTGTCAAACCAAAGCAAGTAGTTTTAGACATACTTGCATGCAGGTGCATGCATGCATACAGTCAGACCACACACACACACACGCACACAGTGCAGAACAACCAATAGACCCTTAACCACAGAATGTATGGGTAAACGTGGTGATGACGTGACAAACAGAGTTGTGGTTTTCAGATGTGAAATGCTGGGAGGGGAAACTCAACTGCTGTAGATGAACCCTCAAACATTTGACCAATAAAGTCATTCTCAAAGAGATAAAAAAAAAGTATGAGTTAAATTTAGTTGTGTTCATGATAGTGGCGACACTGTGGTATAATAACTAGCAATGTAGATGTTAATTGATGTTACAAATAACAGTGAACATCATGGGTCAATAAAACCTTTTGTCTCAATGCAGGCAACAGAGTGAGTTAAAACACATCTCCCTTCTTCCTGTCATCCTGCAGCAGAAACACTGTATTGTAGTGAGCATACAGCACTTCAGTTATCATTCCATACAGTGTGGTAAATGTACTGTATGTCATTGTGTACCATTGATCTGCAAAGAGAGTAGATCTCCTAGTCCAAGCTTTATTTAATAAATTACAAAGGATCTGCTGTTTTACTGGATCATATAATGTAGGCCCTTCAACTTTAACAGTACACGTTAAAGACTGAACCCAAGCTCATGAGAATATATTGAACATCAGTTAACTTGAAAGTATGTATTGTGTAATCTTTCCATTCAAACTTGTTAATAGACAAGAATAATGTTTTGTGAAGTAATAGTTTAACTGACAAGTTCATTATTTCATAAAAAGAACAATAGGTTCTTAAGGAATCACAGAACCCACCACTGTATTTACTGTCAAGCTAGACACCCTAACTGCAAGCACTGCTTTTTCCTTCTTTCTTTCTTTAGTCATAAATATATAAAACACAATTCAATATACTATAATGATATCGATATGAGTTAATTACAGGACGGACCTGAATGGAATTCTTATCATGCTTCAAATTTTATCTTATTTTATTTCAAAGGGAAAAACAAATAAACTAGGTGTTACAAAGTGATATAGGCTCATTCCCAATATGACACTGACATGGGGTGATTAGACATAGGCCTACCTGTAAAACTTGTAACTCTAAATATGGTAGGAGGCAGATAGCACCAAGATATCCTGATGCCAGGGCCCTGCATCGACTTTTAGGAGGGCAGGTGGCAGGTGCCTAATGTTCAGCCACACCGCCCTGATCCACCAACCGCTGACCCCCCCCCCCCCCCCCCCCCCACACACACACACACACACACACACACGATTGCTAATAAATAAATGTATTAAAAAATTAAGAAATAACTTACACATTTAATTAAATAACATAACTTAAGAAATAAGAAAATAGCTGATTCATTATTGGAGTACAGTAGCAAATTAAAAAAATCCAGAGATGCTAAACATATAAACTAATAGACTCAGTCAAGTCTATATTTTTGTTATATTAAACTTAGAAATATGGATTATAATGACAAATAGATAAACTAGTAAACTAGATGGAACCTAGTAACTATAGCAAGTTTTTGGGCGTGATGCACTTGCATGCGCTAGTGGTTTTAGCCTTGTCCTCAGAGCAGGCTTCACACCTCTCACACCCACCCACACAAGATTGAAATACTGAGAATCTGCTGCTGTGTTTTCTTAGAAGTGTTACACATTTGCATCATACTGTACTATGAAGACTTTTGAGTGAACACACACACACACACACACACACACACACACAAAACAGGATGTTCGCAGTTTTTTTTTGGCAGCAGCGGAACTTTGAGAATGCTGTGGGGGGGGGGGGGGGGGGGCAGGGGGGTTATCTGGGGGAGAGACACCGAGAACAGGAAAGAAAAAAAAACAACACAACACTACAGCTGTAAGAAAGAACAAAGCAATGCAATATGGAAAGTTTGTTCATACTGTGTGAATACATGACATTTGACTGAAAGCTGTAGTAGACTATTGTACACTTTTTAAAATATATTATAGATTTTTATTCAGTCCTTGTACAGTATTGTGCTCAATGTAAAACAGAGCATATTTAAACATCTGTTTATGTTGTACACATGGATCAAAATATTGTGTATAAACATGGTGACGGTCCAGGGGCCCTTGACTCTCAGAGACCCCAGGGGGGGAACTGGGCCACGAGGCCATCGACAATTTACTAAAAGGAAATGTACTGTATATAGGTCAACCAAATATCAATTATGTGGGTCCCTCCTCTGTATTTACAGCTGTGGTTATTATTATTACCACATGTAAATACATGCACACATACTGTACTTTAGGTTACAGACTGTACAGTAAATCATGTATGATAAAATGTCTACAGGCGCTTTCTTGACCCACACATGCCTTAAAACCCGAGCAGTGTGTTTGAGTGCTGTGATCAGTCTGCCCACCTGACTGCCCGTTGTGGGTAGCGCGCTGAGGGGGTTAAACCGTCCCTGGTAAGAAGGGGGCAGTGTGGTTATCTGGAGGAGAGACACATGAGAACAGGAAACAAGAAAACACACAGCATTACAGCCTTAACAAAGAACAATATGGCTGACTTGACACATCAAGCACATACTGCTCAGTCATCATCACCTTCTTTACGTAACTGAAACAACACTGGTTGATGTTATGTAGCTTGTGATGTGAAGGCATTTAATTTTTGTGATTTTGTTTAAAAGGATCACTATGGCAATCGTATTGAGCAGGGTGTCAAGCAGAGACCTTGTAAATACATACACGTACATTGTGTGTGTGTGTGTGTGTGTGTGTGTGTGTACACACACATATTTATTGAATGCTTGCACATACAGTATATACATACACCTGATCTGCATCATTTGAATGCTTTTATATCAAGTTCCAGAGACAAATCTACATAAAAAATATTGTAGTTCCCATTTTCTAGAAGGACTGGAAGAGCTTGAATTGTGTGATTATTTGTTAGTTGTCACTATTCAAGGAATTATACCTATAAGGTCAGAGTCGACACATTCTCACTCCAAACTAGTGCTGTCAGAACTCATTTCGGTATTCGAAAATAATTAGAATGTGAAAACAATGAATAACATTCGAATGCTAAAATTGCCATTTGAATGTAGTTTAAAAATATAAATAAGTGTGTGTGTATGTGTGTCAGACACTCTGGTCACACTGAGACACACCACGTTGGTTCAGCCCTTAAAGTTTCCCCCCATAAACTTCACTTGAAAGTTACATTTAAGAAACTTTAATAATTATGACAACAGCGAAAGCTTTTGTGTAACATTATCCGTCTGTAATGTAGAGGAGCTCAGCTCTGCTTTTCTCTCTCCGTGTGCGGCATGCAGTTAAGCTGTAGTTCAGCCTCTACAAGCCCACAACGGTGTGGGCTTGCAGGTCAGCTGTGTTCCCTGCGCGACACCGTTGGAAACCAAAGCAAAAACAGGCACTAGGCAGGAACGCACAAACATAAAGCGGTGATGGGTCACGACGAGAGAGAGACCCAATATATATTACTCTCCTCTTATAAAAAAACCTGAAAATGAACCTAAATTAAAGCTATAACCCTTAACTAATATAGTTGGTTTCACTATTTTGTTTAGCCTGTTATAGCATTTGTATGTGTGCACGTGGGTGTTTAATATTGTACAACTATAAATTATTTTATATCATTAGATATTATATAAAATATTCAAATATAATTGAATATTAAAAATAATAAAGCATTGAAATTCGAATGGGATTATAGAGGAGGACTGACAGCCCTACTCCCAACTCATCAAATACAAATTCAATACAAACTCATGGTCACATTCCTGGGCGTCACTTTTCGACACCAACGATAGGCTACTCTCTCTAAATCTTTACTTCGACGGAAGCGGCGCCCCAACCCGAGATACTATGTCAGCCACTCCTGCCTGGGTCAGTCTATGGGGAAAGCTACCTGTTTCTCGTTTCCTCATGCAGTTCAGCCCAATGAACACAGGAACTGTCTTCAGCCAATCAATCAAAATGTTGCATTTTCAAATGAACTGCCTGAACAGAGCTTTTCAGGAAGTGAGCTACTGTATAGTGCATTTGAGGCCAAGTTCTCCCTCAGTGCTGTTTAGTTTAGTTCAGCTTAGTCAGTGGATGACGTAATATGATCTCATAGGCATTCTCTCACTCAATGCCTGCACGCCCTGCAGGCAGGAACACACAAAACAACACGTCTGTGTAACAAGTGAAACTTGCTTCAACTACTAGGCTACTAATAAAAATGCTGAATGAATTGACTCGATATATATAATTATATTATACTACATGGGTGTTTAAATATATGATGCTGTGGTTGTTTGTATATCGTATTACTAAGGGTGTGTAGATGATGATGTTGTGGGATTTCTATAGAAGTGGATTGCGTCACCGCTGGGCCAGCATCAAAACACACCAGTGACTAGAGGTCATTGGTGACGCCTGGTCATGTGACCAAGCTGCCTTATTTGATGAGTTCCAAGTGAGAATGTGTTGCCAGTGACATGGGAACCCTAGTGGTCAGACTTTGTACTCACAGTACATTAACAATGGGTCCCTGGTAGGTAGTAAAGGTCTCCTGGTCACTGGCCCCATCTGACACTGACTGTAAATACAGGCCTAAGGAAAAAAAACAAAACACTTGTTTAGAACCGTAAAGAATATGTGAAAATACAATACAGGCTATGAATGTTTCTCAAACTCTCTAAAATCTATGATTTTGAAAAACATACATTAGGCTATTTTATTCTACAGAACGTGTCCTGATGTGACCTTTGCTTTGATGTGTGCACTGAGCTGAGAGCAGCACCTCCATCTGTTTACACTTTGAGATAAAAGAGGGAAATGGATAAACTGACATCCATGCTCCACAACACAGTGTGTTGAGAGAGGGTGTTGTGTTGTGTTGTGTTGTGTTGTCATCCTCTCTCAACACACTGCTGTTGTGAAGCATGGATGTCAGTTTATCCAAGTCATAAAGCTAGATAAATGTGTGCTTGAGACACAGCTTCACATTTTATCAACACTCACACAAACACTAATCCTTCAAATTACACTCATAAGTGTCTAGCCTACACCATTGTAATTTGTATCTAATAAAACTTGAAATTACTTATTATATATATATATATATATATATATATATATATATATATATATATATATATATATATATATATATATATATATATATATATATATATATATATATATATATATATAAAATAGTAATTAGTGTAAAATGTCACCCTGTTGGGGGTTAATGCAATAATGAACATCACTGAACATGATCCTGTACATATTATAACCAATGTAAAATTGAAGAGTTCAAACACAACTTGGAACCCACAATGTAATTCCATCAAATGTTGCACACGTAACAAAATCACCCACAGAAAAGTGTTTCTGCCTTAAAAAAATAAAAAAACATTTAAAAAGAAAGAATAAATAATATAATAATAATTTCCAAACCATCTACAAATATTATTTAGTAATTTAAATGTCACAGCAGGTGCATCAAAGTACATAACACATAACATAAAGCACCAAATATTAAAATATTTTAAGGTGTTTTTTAGGCCAAGGACCCCTTAGCTGAGAGAGAAATGAAGCAGGGACTCTCACAACATATAGGATTCATGTTAAATGTGTGTTTTCAGACATTTAGCCACTTAAACCCTCAATACCTTGTAAACTTAACCTTTGGCTCAGTACTTGGTCTGCTCTTTTTTCCCTCTACACCAAACCTCTTCGCCGAAAGTAAAGACCATATCACACAAATAGCTGAAAACCATTAAATAATCTCAATAGTTACTGAGAAATATCCACTTGAAGCTTGTTAGCATTTTGTTACAATGCTAGTGGAAATGAATGGGTTCAGCTAGCCAGTAGTGTCAGGTTTGTCTGCTGTGTCAGTCATTCTGTATAGGAATTTAAAGTTGGGATGTATGTGGCAGCCGGGTATGGTCTAGGTCAGTGGTTCCCAAACTGGGGGTCGGGACCCACAGGGGGGTCCCCAAATGATTTTGGGTGGTCCACAGATGATTAGCTTAATGTGCAACATTGTTTTCTCAGTGAACAGTAAACAAACCAACACATAGTATACTGTACATGTAAAACACAGGGTATCTGCACACTTATTTACAATTTACAATTAAATTTTTAACCGAATTGGCCAAATTGTCAAATATTACGTAAGAAAGAGGCAAACATTGTGAAAATAGCCGAATATTTATCTGTGGAAATGAGTCAATCTAAATGTAATGCCTCAACTCCTACAATTCCAAGTGCTTGTCAAGGAGGGGGGGTCCCTGGTCTAGGGGCCATCTGTGAGCGGGGGAGGCAGGGTGTCTGCAGCAGATCAGGTGATGATGTCACAGGGGCAGGTTATACTGTATATACTATTTATTGTGTGTTCTAGCCGTGTCTGTCTGTTGTACTGAGGCTCTGGATCAGAGCGCAGTAGCAGAGAGCTTTGGCATCCTATTTAACCTAAACACTGAAAGGTCTTTAAGTCCACAGCAATGTGGTGTGGATGGACTGCAATGTACAATACACAAAAGCTCACACACACACACACACACACACACACACACACACACACACACACACGGATTCATGGTTCTAGACAACCGCTAACCTGACCCACTTCCCACTCTACAGTCCTTGGCGATACACAAGTCGAGTTCGATCGGTTGGACAGTTCTCGAGTTATGTGGGGGACACGCTCACAGAGAAACATTTTGTGCATTTATATTTTTGTTTTCGGTGGTGGAGGGGGACTAACATTTTAGGAGGAAACACCACCGAAATATTGAGGCTACAAAAGAGGCCAGGGCTGTGCAGATGATAATGATTAGTCTTGCTAGCCAGTCAATGTTTCACTACATAATGATTAACAGATGAGCCCCTATACGAAATTTGAAACGCCCATCCACAGAATGTACTGTTAGTAGCAAGCTCACACTGTTGAGCGTGACATGCATGAGATAGAGGTTTTATCCATGACCTCAAAGCTCTTACACCCACACAAGACTGAAATACTGAGAATCTGCTGCTGTGCTTTGTTAAACGTGTTGCATCATACTCTGAAGACTTTTCAGTTAACCGGCAAGTACCCTTGTTTCTTGGTACACACACACACACACACACACACACACACACACACACACACACACACACACACACACACACACACACACACACACACACACACACACACACACACACACACACACACACACACACACACACACACACACACACACACACACTCTGGGGGGGCGAGAGACAGGCAAGAACAGGAAAAAAGAAACAACTACAGCTGTAACAATGCACAATATGTCAGTCTTCAATCAAGCACATTCAGTACTGCTCATAAATATTACCATCTACATTATTAGTGAAACAATACTGGATGATTGATGATGTAGCTTGTGATATGGCAGCATTTCTTTCTTTCTTTCTTTCTTTCTTTATCTAACAGCATTTGCATTGTTTTTTAAAGTCAAAGCACAAATAAAAACAAGCAGGGCTAACTGTCTGAGGGACAGCAACATCTCTCAGAGAGGAGGTATTTTAAAGCTAATTCTGTCCAGTTGTAAAGGTTTTTGCGGGTCGCTCCAGTCTCTGGCTGCAGCAGGCTGGAATGATGACTCACTGAATGAAGAATGTTTTTGTGGTGTACACAGCAGATGACGTATGCAACACATGACACACATTAAAGTGGAGCAAACTGAGAAGAGTCTTGTATGAACATGAAGCAATGAATGTGTCTAAGATGACGAGTTTACAGAGGAATATAGATCAGGTGGTGTGTTCTAAAAGGAGCATATTTAACAACATCACGTTTCTGCAGTGAGCCTTGCATGCCGATCGGTAAATGACATCCCTGTAATCAAACAGGATGGTCATTTGCACAAGAGTTATCTTAGCAGATGAACTGAAAGTTGAGTGGATTCTGTAAAGAAATCCAATCGTCTTACTGTAACCTCATCCTGTCAATATGGTGAGAGGACAGAGTGCTTTCTAATCTAGACAGATACCCAAATACTTGTATGTAAAATACTTGTACCTGTAATACCTTACTGACTTATTAAAACCAATGTGAAATCATAAGCATACAGTTTTAACACCACTTTCATCATTGCACTTTGCAGATGCAAAGCAATAACACACAAAGACTTAACTGTAAACACACTACCGGTACTCTAAACTAAATGATAATATATTATATTAAAAAGAGATGTTGTCAATGTTTGGGTTAATGCTGTGGTGACCTTTGTAGTTGCTACAGCTAGAAAGTGTCAGGCAGCAAAATCCCTGAGTGAGTGATGTGTTAGTTTAGTGACATTGAATACTCACAGTGCACGGCCAGGCCTATGATCACAACCAGCAGCATTTAGACACAACATCCTCAGACACAGAGCAACGACTCAGAGGCCTTCTCACTGTTTTAGAGCACCGTCCTGCAACTGGAAGTGTACAGCTACTATGTGTGTGCAGAGAGAGACAACAAAACAAGACTGACGTTTGACTTTTTCACATCAAGGAATTATACTGAACTGACCTAAATATACACTTTTATGAATTAATTCGGACTGATATTTTTGTGTGTAAAAGGAAAGACAATGCCTTGTTGCTTTTGAACAATAAAATGGTTACACACACACACACACACACACACACACACACACACACACACACACACACACACACACACACACACACACACACACACACACACACACACACACACACACACACACACGGTGCTTCTCCAACTACAACCCTGGATGAACAACAACATCATAGCCCTGTTGAACAGGATGAAGAGCGTTTCCATGGCACACTACACACTACACACTGTACACAGGAGGTCAAGGTCACTGAAAAAGGCCCTGGTGGAGGTCAATGACTCCTACAGGGACAAACTGGAGGTCAAGCTTCAGAACAATATCTCCAGAGAGGTGTGGGAGGGGTTGAAAAGGATCACAGGATACAAACAGTCTAGGTCTGTGTCAGAGGGAACCCTGGAACGGGCCAATGAGATGAACCGTTATTTTTTTTACAGGTTTGATCTCCCAGTCCCCCAGAACCTGACAACTCTGCCGGGCTGTAGTCTGCTGACCCTGGCCTCCCCGTTCAAACACACCTCCCTCCCTCCTCCACAGCTGCCTTTCACACAGTTATTATTTCCCCCCTTTCTCTTCTGGTCGATTTTCCAATGAATGGATGAGGCATCACCAAAAGTTTAGTCTGAAGTCATTGCGCCGCTTTTATAATAAGCGGCGGATAATAATAAGTAGGTCTATATGCCACCCTGACCCAACTTGTATAATAATTATATAGTAGCCTATATCTCTCTAATTAATTAACATCCTAAGGTGCCTCATCATCGTCTTGGGTCATCAGCTATTGTTGAGTTTGAGTTTGAGTTTTATTTATTTGCACATAAAGAGTTTAAAACAGAAGAATTTAGCGTCTGCAAATAGACGAGACGAAAAAGCGGCGGCGTTTGATTCCAGGGGGCGCTGACCCTTTAGCAGGGTTATTTGAAAGCACGCCACAAGCCCCCCACCACAGGAAGTACTAAGTAGATCATCGGTTGCCACCCCTCCCCTACACACAGCCAGGCAACAAGTACACCATTCTAGCACCAGTTCAACCTCTCCCTGAGGCTGAAGGCGGGAGGAAGCTCAAGCTATACTGATCAAACCATCCCACGATCATACACTCATCATAGAGGGTATGATAAGTGTCATGATGGAAATTCACCACTGCACACTACCCATGTGTGAGGTTAATAAAGTATTGAATACACAACAACTTTTTGTCTTGGTCCATTTTAGTTTAGACGTTTGCAACCATCTGGAACACAGTGTCTAAAGTCTAAAGTTATACAGAGCGTTTATGTAGGTCATTGTGGTTTTCATTTCCTGATTGAGAGGTGATACTGGGCTGCTTCTGCTAGATGGAAACAGGATGCTCGTCTCTGAGCATAAATGTGGCCTCTTAGAATTAACCCCTGACACATCAAGCACATACTACTCATAGTCATCATCACCTTCTTTACGTAACTGAAACAACACTGGTTGATGTTATGTAGCTTGTAATGTGACAGCAGCATTCTTTTGTTAATCTGACAGCATTTAATTTTTGTGACGTGAAGTGTTCTATACATCTGTTGCTAAATGATAAACCAATCATTTAAAAGGATCACCATGGCAATCAGATTGAGCAGGGTGTGTCAAGCAGAGATCTTGTAAATAGAGCGTCGCAGTTCCCGCCCACTTCCTGTTTTTTTTGGTGCCGGAAGAAAAACTCAATGCATTTTCATTGACATTTCCAAAAATATTTATATCTATTAATTTAAGCCTCGAATCAAGCCATCACGAGATGACATGAATCATGACCATAAAAACGTTTTTTTCTGTGATTTTTTTTTATTTTATATTTAATTATATGATATACTATATTTAATAAATACCCTTTGTTTTGCCGTTTTCAACAAAAAAAAAATCACAGAATCAAACGTTTATGGTCATGATTCATGTCATGTCATGATGGCTTGATTCGAGGCTTAAATTAATAGATATAAATATTTTTGGAAATGTCAATGGAAAAATGCATTGAGTTTTTTCTTCCGGCACCAAAAAAACAGGAAGTGGGCGGGAACTGCGACGCTCTATACAGACACATTAGTGTGTGTGTGTGTGTGTGTGTGTGTGTGTGTGTGTGTGTGTGTGTGTGTGTGTGTGTGTGTGTGTGTGTGTGTGTGTGTGTGGGGGGGGGGGGGGGGGGGGGGGGGGGGGGGGGGGGGGGTGTGTGGGGGTGTGTGTGTGTGTGTGTGTACGCACATATGCATGCACACACATATAATTATTGAATGCTTGCACACATTCAGTAGATACACACATCTGATCTGCATCATTTGAATGCTTTATATCAAGTGCCAGACAAATCTACATAAATATCGACATAAATATTATAGTTCCCATTTTCTGAAAGGACTGAAAGAGCTTGAATTGTGTGATTATTGTTAGTTGGCGCTATTCAAGGAATAACATATTCTCACTCCCAACTCATCAAATTCAAACTCAGGTCAAACTCAAGGTCACTTTCCGAAACCACCGATACTCTCTCTACATCTTTACTTGAACGAAAGCGGTGCCTCAACCCGAGATGCTATGTCAGCCACTCATGCCTGTGTTAGTCTATTTGGGAAAGCTGCCCGTTTCCTCATGCAGTTCAGCCCAATGAACAGAGGAACTGTCTTCAGCCAATCAAAATGTTGCATTCAGTGCTGTTTAGTTCAACTTAGGTCAGTGGATGTAATATGATCTCATAGGCATTCTGTTACTCAGGCATGCCTGCACGGCACGCCCTGCAGGCAGGAACACACAAAACAACACGTCTGTGTAACAAGTAAACCTTGCTACAACTACTAGGCTACTAATACAAATTCTGAATTAATTGACTCAATATACATAATTATATTATCATCATCATTCGAGTGCCTCGAGATCTGCGACACAAGCTGCTTCCACTGGTCTCTGTTGCTCATTGCCACCCCAAGTTCATTCACAGAAAGGGTGTCTGAAGAAGTTGCGCTCTCAGTACACAATTAGCAAACGACAAGATCAATTATATTATACTACATGGTGTTTAAATGTAATGCTGTGATTGTTTGTATATCGTACTACTAAGGGTGTGTAGATGATGTTATGGAATTTCTATAGAAGTGGATTGCGTCACCACTGGGCCAGTGTTAAAATACACCAGTTACTTGAGGGCATTGGTGACGCCTGGTGACCAAGCTGCCATATTTGATGAGTTCCAAGTGAGAATGTGTTGCCAGTAACACAGGGACCCTAGTGGTCAGATGTTGTACTCACAGTACATTAACAATGGGCCCCTGGTAGGTAGTAAAGGTCCCTGGGCACTGGCCCCATCTGACACTGACTGTAAATACAGGCCTAAGGAAAAACAAAACACTTGTTTAGAACCGTGAAAAATATGTGAAAATACAATACAGGCTATGAATGTTTATCAAACTCTCTAAAAACAATGATTTTGAAATACTGAACATACAATAGGTTATTTTTATTCTACATAACGTGTCCTGATGTGACCTTTGCTTTGATGTGTGCACTGAGCTGAGAGCAGCACCTCCATCTGTTTACACTTTGAGATAAAAGAGAGAAATTGATAAACTGAGAGGATGTGTTGTGTTGTGTTGTGTTGTGTTGTCATCCTCTCTCAACACACTGCTGTTGTGAAGCATGGATGTCAGTTTATCCAAGTCGTATAGCTAGATAAATGTGTGCTTGAGACACAGCTTCAAATTGTATCAACACTCACACAAACACTAATCATTCAATTACACTCATAAGTGTGTAGCCTACACCATTGTAATTTGTATCTAATAAAACATGAAATGACTTAAATATATTATTTATTTATATATATATATATATATATATATATATATATAATATATATATATATATATATATATATAATATTATATATATATATATATTATATATATATATATATATATATAATATTATATATAAAATAAATAATTAGTGTAAAATGTTTATGCAATAGTGAACATCACTGTACATGATCCTGTACATAATATATAACCAATGTAAAAACACAACTTGGAACCTACACGATTTAATTCAAATGTTGCACACATAACAAAATCACTCACAGGAAAGTGATAAACATTTAAAAAATATATATTATTATTAAATAAATAATATAATAATAATTTCCGAAAATTTCGGCGTTCTTTTTTTTTTCTTCACGCCGTTTGGTGCCCCCCCCCCAAAGGTTGGTGCCCTGTTCTTCAGCACCTCAAGCCCGTTGGATAAGCCACCACTGGGTCCTTGACATGAAAGAGTTTGAGAACTACTGATTTAGAAGATAATATTAATAGAATTTGTATCAGGTCTTTAACCGAATTGGCCAAATTGTCAAATATTACGTAAGAAAGAGGCAAACTCTTAAAACTCTGAAAATAGATCTGTGGAACTTAAGCGAGTCAAACAAAATGTAATGCCTCAACTCCTACAATTCCACGTGCTTGTCAGGGTGGGGGTCCCCAGTTCAAATATGATTACTTTGGGGGGTCACAGCCTGACAAGTTTGGGAACCCTTGGTCTAGGGGCCATCTGTGAGCGGGGGAGGCAGGGTGTCTGCAGCAGATCAGGTGATGATGTCACAGGGGCAGTTTATACTGTACTATTTATTGTGTGTTCTAGCCGTGTCTGTCTGTTGTACTGAGGCTGAAGTTCTGGATCAGAGCGCAGTAGCAGAGAGCTTTGGCATCCTATTTAACCTGCACACTGTCCATCCTGGTGTGGATGGACAGAAGAGCTGAAGGCCGTGTGCCTGTTACCTCTGCTATCTGAAGAGTTAGCAGAGCCTACATACCAGCAGGCTTCACTGTGCCCTCTCCTGGTCCAGAATGGGTACTGCAGCATACTACATACTGGTACATATGCAAGGGAGTAGGCCTACACACCAAGCTCTGATGGACATGGACTGTATGCAGACCATGATCCACCAGCGCTTGGTTTGTCCAGAGGCTTTATTGGAGGCTCATCAGGTAAAACTAAGGTGCATGCACAGCACAGTGATATTCATGAGTATCCTTTGGTGACCTTAATAAAATATTTTGGTGGTGAAAAAGCATAGAGCTCTCTGGCCTTACGTACCCTCTCATTTCGGGCATGGATTGGCCTGGGGTTCATTAGGTTACTGAGAGGGACTGTGACTGTGGGGGAAACAAATCAGATGCGGCAAACATGGGGATCATATTTTAGACAGGAATAAAAGTCAACTTGTCGCTAGCTTAGCCTACTCAGTTGTTGAAACGGCGTGATGTATTATTAAATAACTGTGCTCTGTTTGTCACAGGAACACAAATCGAGCAACACCACGCAACACCACATAATACGAAAGTACTTACTCATTCGGCAGCTGCAATGTACAATACACAAAAGCGCACACACACACACACACACACACACACACACACACACACACACACACAATGGTGCATTTCTAATGAACCATTAATCTGGGTTTACATTTCCACGCCCAGCGGGGAGAATCATTTCATAACTCATCATCACAAGGCTAAACGTGCATTCATTCATCCAAAGAACACACAGGAGAACACACACACTGTGACATTGCTCCTACTGCTGTAGATGCTTGGAATTCAAACCAAGAAAGATCAAAAGTGTGTGTGGTTGACTTCCATGTTTTTGTTTCTTTCTCTGCATTCCATCACCTATACACAGTGGTGGAAATAGTCCTCACATGTTTTGCTTAAGTAAAAGTATCAATACCGCAATATAGAAACCCTATCTGTTACAAGTAAAAGTCTGGAATTCAAAATATACTTGAGTAAAAGTACAAAAGCATTGGTATCAAAATGTACTCAAAGTACCAAAAGTAAAAGTACTCATTGTGCAGAAAGTTTTCAAATGTATAAAAAATCATTTGAAAATAGCAGATCTACAAGCCATAGCTACAAGCTCACAATGTGTCAGGATGCAATGCATTGTGAGCTTGTAGATCTACTATTTTCAAATGGCCAAAATGTATAGGGTTGAGGTGGTTAATGTATGTTTTGTAATCAAAATCTAAATCTACAAAGTAACTAGTAACTAAAGTTTTCAAATAATTATAATGGAGTAAAAGCACAATATTTGCCTCTGAGATGTAGTGGAGTAGAAGTTAAAGTATTGAAAATTGGAAATACTCGGGTAAAGTAAAAAATACCTCAAAATTGTACTAAAGTACAGTACTTGAGTAAATGTTATTAGTTACTTTACACCACTGCCTATACAGTATAAGTCCATATGGCCTCTAGAGATGACAACGATGCGGCTTGTGCCCGTAGTGTTGGAACCATGACCTGTAGGCTACAGAGAGGGCCTCCTACTGTCAAACCGTGCTTTATGAATGAAGGTGCAAAAATAAAATGCTAAAACGACGGTCAAAACCAAGTGGTCAGGGACCCCTCAATAACAATGTCCTACAGTGGCCTTTGCCCAAGTCTTTGATGGCACATCACTCACTCACTCTGCGTGGGAGCTGACTGTCCAGGACCACACCAAGGCCATTGGAACCCGAATCCACCGGGGTAATTATGTCTCTGGACATGTTTAAATCCTCCATGGGGCAGGACTTACCTGGGTCAGAAGAGAAGCTCAGTGCAGTCTCCGCTGGGTTCAGCTTGAGGTGGTGAGAAGATCCACTGTGAGGATGTCAGCCAGACGTGCAGTGATGTGCTCTTCTACCTGAGTGGCGGGGGGGGGGGGGGGGGGGGGGGGGCAGTTGAGTGTCATTGTCATAACAGTGACAGGGGCGGCCATAGAGTGGCTAGTGAGCCCAGGTTTGATTACAGACCAAGGGCCAGCAACGTGTGTCCCTGAGCAAGACTCTTAACCCCTAGCCATAGAATGGCTGCTCAGTGCTCACTGCTCCCAGTGGTTATAGGATGGGTAAATGCAGGGGGCAAATTTCATGAAAAAGTGACAAAAGACACTCCAAGGAGTGGGGACTATTCTCTCTATAGGATAGCTTGTGAACAGAGATGATGGAGCCAAGAGATAATAGTGTACAGGGAGAAAAGGAGGGGGCCCCCAAGTACAGATCCCTGGGGGACCCCGGTTAGGGGGGATGAAAGCAAACATTCTCAAGAAACCTGGTACTGTAGGTCCAGTCAGTCAGGTAGGAGGAGAACCACTTTAGTGCCGTGCCGTCCCAGCGACGCCGAGGTCAGTAAGGGTGTCCAGGAGCAGCTGGTGATAGGTCTTGAACCCCAGCGTCCATATGAAAAAAATAGCTGATCTACAAGCTCACAATGCATCGCATTGTGAGCTTGTAGATCAGCTATTTTTGGCAACAGCATGTGGTGTACATGGGGGGGAAAAGCTGTCCAATTACAGAGCATTGTGAGCTTGTAGATCAGCTATTTTTGGCAAGTCTAGACTAGAAGGTTTAAGTGGTTAAGTTTTGTGTCAACCTATTACAAGGTGAGTAACCGGGAATGTTGGAAACATACAGTCAAAGTATTTAAAGTGCCTGGTGGTTCAAACCATAGGTTCAAACTCTAGTCTACAGGGACAGAATGCTAGGGTTTTCAGAGCCAGTAAGAATAATTACAATCCAATGGCGCCCTCTAGTGGTTCATAATGTCCATGAATTTATTTAGCCTGCCTGCACATATGACACATTCAAGCACGCTGGCCCACACCCACACGCACACGCACGCACGCACGCACATACACGCACACACACACACACACACACACACACACACACACACACACACGCGCACACACACACACACACACACACACACACACACACACACACACACACACACACACAATTCCAGTAATGTAAAGTAACTAAGTACATTTACTCAAGTACAGTACTTAAGTACAGTTTGGAGGTATTTTGTCTTTACTGGAGTATTTCCAATTTTCAGTGCTAAATCTCAGAGGCAAATATTGTACTTTTACATTTACTTGTACTTTTGAAAACTTTAGTTACTTAACTGTTACTTTGTAGATTTGAATTATTGTTACAAAACATACATTAACCTTTTCAGTCCTATTTAAACTTTGTCTATTTGAAAATAGCAGATCTACAAGCTCACAACAGCTTGTAGATCGGCTATTTTTGTGTGCCTCTTTCTTATATTAATTGACAATTTGGCCAATGTTTGACCAGTATAGTTTGTTGATTAATTTTGATGCAGTAATGGTCTTTTTCATTTTTTCCACCTTTTTTGTTAGGTAGGATTAAAAATGTCTGAAAAGTCCTTAAATTGTCACTTCACTGTCATCTGGGGATCCCCCCAAATTAATCTGGGGACCCCCCTGGGGGTCCCGACCCACAGGTTGAGAACCACTGCAATATGCTATGCAGCATCATTCAAATCTAATATGCAAAAGTAATGTTTGACCATAACCCCTTGTGGGCTTACAATAAAGACTGCTCTGTTTTCTAAGTAAAATGTCTCTGCTGAAAATAGCAGATCTACAAGCTCACAACCCGTTGTGATGCGACGCGTTGTGAGCTTGTATATCTGCTATTTTCAAATGGCCAAAATGTGTATAGAAGAATAGAACTGAAGTGGGTATGTTGTATTAATAATCAAAATTTACAAAGCAACTAGTAAAGTAAGCTTTCAAATCATTATAGTGGAGTAAAAGTACAATATTTGCATAACATTTGCACACATTGTGAGCTTGTAAATCTGCTAAATTTTCTAAATATTTTCATACATTTGAAAACTTGTGAAATGGGACATTCAGCTCGCTCAGTGCTGTGTCTATACTGGCTCTTGGATGGATGTAGAGACACCAATAAAACTCACAGCACTGAACTCTCTGTAAGCCAGAATGGTCTGAGTTGAATCACTATATATTCCACGTCTGGACAGCAGAGGGAGCCAATGATCTGTGCATCATTCAGAAAACCAGGAGTCCATGACGTAGACGCAGACTCCTCCCCCTTTTTCCTTCACGCTCAGCTGTTTCTACCTGAGTGTCAACACGGGAGTGTGAGAGGAGGAGCCAGGGAGCTCCATCGCTGAATCGGGGACTGCAGCGTCCAGCCACGTCTCAGTGAGACAAACAATTCCAGTGTTCCTTGTCTCTTCCTGAAACTGCATCCGCGCTCGTAGTTCTGTCATTTTGTTGTCCAGCGAGTTGACGTTGGCGAGGAGTATCGATGGCAATGGGAGCCTCTACCCGCACGGTTCCTCGCCCGTACCAGGATCCCCGCGCGTCTCCCTCGGTACCTTCCTCTCCGTCCGGGAGTTTCCTCCGACGTGAGGAGGATCCGTCCCGTGGAACTCTGGTAAGTGAGCGATCGCAGATCTGATCTGTAAAAGCGTGTGCCTATCATAAGTGTGTGCACTGGAGACTATGTGTGTGGCGTTAAAAGAGAGGAAAAGACTATAAAAATATACTAAAGAGGCTAAAACTGCAACTAAAGCGTACACAGCAGAATACACTGGTATTGTGTTAATTTAATTACATTGAATACACTGATTGTGTTCATTTGTAGACATCATCATCACACTCACTGCTGCTGAAGAGCTGCAACAGGTGATCATTGCAGGTCGTTTCGTCATCATGTTTGTTTGTGTACAAGATTACTTTCAAAATATACCTGCTTGATTCTCAGTCTTTTAGATGGATGCAATATGCACAGTGGTGGAAAGTAACTAAGTACATTTACTCAAGTACTAATACTTAAGTACAATTTTGAGGTATTCTTACTTTCCTGGAGTATTTCCAATTTTCAGTACTTATGCTTCTAGTGTTCATACATCTCAGAGGCAAATATTGTACGTTTACTCCACTATAATTATTTGAAAACTTTAGTTACTATTTACTTTTTTTTTGGATTATTATTACAAAACATACATTAACATGAGCTTGTGTAAAATATACTTACATATAACTTAGCTCCCCCTCCACACCAATACTTAGTTAAAATCTGAGGACATCTGTTATTTCTGTGCATTTATATAATCTCTATGTTTAATTCCCTTCTTCAAAAATAGCTGATGTTATGTACAAGCTTGTAGTTGGTAGCTCGGCTATTTCTGGAGATTGTTCCCCCCATCATAATAGGGAAATCAATAGGACACATGAGCTTGTAGATCTGTTTTTGAATTAAAAAAAAAAAGTTTGAAAACATTTGAACATTTCTGAAATCATTTGAAAATGTTTGCCTGTGGGGCCATGGCCGACACATCAGCTGCGTAATTGCAGTTGCCGGTGTCGTCAAAAAAGTTAAGTAGTAATGACCAATATAAAGTTCAGACTCTAGTATTTATAAGGACTATTGTCTATCTGTATGCTGCTGTGTTTATATATCGTCGCTGTCTGGCAGAAACCATGCTAACTCCACTTTTCAACTTTTCACATTTTTTTCTTCATAAATCAGTGCTATTGAACACCCTTTACGTCTGTGTGTTGGTCAAAAAAATATTGAACTAAATGAAAAGTATTAAAAAGCTCTTCTGACAAAACCAGCTAACTCCATTGGATCCCCAAACTGTCTGCTAAACCAGCTAACTCCACCAAAGGGGGTGGAGTTAGCTGGTTTTGCTGACTCCAGGCTCCATCCCCTTTTGACCTCAACCTCATTGTGAGCTTGGAGGTCCATTCAGCTGTTCTTATCAATGATGAACAAAACCTCCTAACTCCACTTTTTGTTTTGTTATTTCATTTCCTGAAAAATGAACATTTTGGAGTTAGCTGGTTTCTGCCCGACAGCAGAGATATGTTTGTGTTTATGTGTTGAAATGGCTGTGAAAAGTAATCTCCCTCTGGGACGATAAAAGTCTAATCTAATGTAGTCTCTGCTCTACTAGTTGGTTCCATTACACAGTCTCAGAGTTACAGATCTGTAAGGGTCCTTTTAGAACATTCAACATTTTTCAGGCCAAGGACCCCCTAGCTGACAGAGAGATGAATCAGAGACCCCCACTACCTACTGTATACAATTGTGTTGCAGATTAAAACATTTTTTCATCATAGATTTCATTGATACAGTAGCTGGATTCATGTTAATGTGTATATTTTCAGACGGGTAACCTTTAAACCCTCAATATTTAGTCAACTTGACGTTGGCTCTGTACTTGGTCTGCTCTTTTTCCCTCTACACCGACACTCCGAAAATAGCCGATCTACAAGCTCACTGTGAGCTTAGGTTGGGTCCCTGGACCCAACCTTTGAGAACCACTGGGGTCCCGGACTCCCTGTTGAAGACCCCTGCCCTAAAGGAACGTTAAGGTGAGAACCACTGGCCTAGCTACACCTGGCACTAGTAGCTAGGCAAAAGCTTTCCGGCATTTCTCCAACCTAGAGGAGAAGAGTGTTGTTGTCACGATATCTATGGTCCAAAATATCAACATTCTGTGTCACCGTGTTTTCACTAAAAGTAACCCTGTTACATTAGGCATGTAACGATTTATCGTAAATCGATTAACATCGATTCAAACTGGTGACAATTTAAATCAATTTAATAAAAAAATGTATCTCGATGCAAACAGTAGAGGGTGCGTAAAAAAAAAGAATACCGTGCAGGATCTTTGTAAGAGAATTGATTAAAACAAATCTTCACTCATTTGCTACTGTATTGTTTAACTTTAGGGGAAACAGTATTGAATAAAAGAGAAGAAAATGCTGGATTTGTGTAAGAGGAAAAAAAAAGACATTTGTCTGGAAAAAAAATGTGTTTAAAAAATCTTAAATCGTATCGTGAACCTATTATTGTGACTTGTATGGTGAGTTAAGTGAATCGTTACACGTCTACCGTTACACAATGCAACAACTTACTGAAATCTGATTGTTTGAGTTTGAACCACATGACTCTAGCATCCCATCATATTCTGGGCATGTCATGATAGGCAAACCACTGTCCCTTTACCTCATACTCGCCTCTTTTTAAATGAAGCCTCATTTATTTTAACACTACCACGGAAAAGTACCATGCTCAGCAATTTGTTTTTATTTTTTTCAAATGAATGAAAACAAAACTATCTTTTGTTGCAGTTTTCCAGCATACATGATGAATCTGACCAACTGTGTTTGTCATCTTACTCCCCCCCCCCCCCCGTGCGTCCTCGTGCTGTCATCAGGACGGACGTGAGCAGTATGAGCTGGCGGCGACCTCGGAGCAGGGAGGCAAGAATAAGGCCAAGGGCAAGAAGAAGGAGAAGGACATGGACGAGTTGAAGAAGGAGGTGGACATGGTGAGTCCACCACGTCTCTCCCTCTGTTCAGGAACACGCATGTTGCTGTCTGGCAGAAACCTCATATCTCCATATTCTAACTTTTTGTGTTTTTTTTGTAAATCAACGGCACTACTTGATCATACTACAGCGTCACACAAAAGCATCAAAAGTATAAAAAACATTGCAAAAGTAGCAGATCTACAAGCTCAAAACGTGTCGCTTCGCACCGCGTTTCGAGCTTGTAGATCTGCTGCTTTTGACATTTTTGAATTTGAATCCTAAAAAGTAACATATGAGGTTTTCCAGTACGGGCATAGCCTACTTATGATGACATGAGTCTGAACTGGGGACCCTGCAAGTGGTTTCTCTGGAGAGTGCTGGCAATGAATATGAAATGCCTCAGAATATGAATCCATCCATTCCTTTATTGTCTCCGCCAGGCCGAAAGGCATGGCGAGAGAGTATGTTTTACCCCCTGTCCGTCCGTCCGTGTGTCATTGTCTCCGCCAGGCCGAAAGGCATGGCGAGAGAGTATGTTTTACCCTCCGTCCGTTTGTCTGTCCGTCTGTCCGTCCGTCCGTCTGTGACCAGCTAATCTCTGGCGAAACTGTGCACACACTCCCTGGATGCCAATTCCGAACTTCTGCCCCACATTTTTCACATGGGCCTTTTATAGCGCCACCAGGAGGCCGATTTGTGCAAAACATATTTTTTGACAGTACTCCTACAAATTTCGCAAATCGGTACACAGTATCTCTATAGTCATTAAACAAAATAGGTCTTTCAGATTTTTCACATTCCATCCTGATTGGCTAAAAATGGCTTCCAAAGTTTGCAGGAGTGCTTTGTTTTCAACAAAATGCCTCAAATCATGAACACAGCATGCAATTTCCGTGAATGCCGAGGAAGAAATGCCACTTGAAAATGTTCAAATCAGCCTCATGGTGGCGCTATAACAGGCCGATTCATATTTTTACCTATCACTGCACCGATCTGTGTAAAACTTTGTATGCGCACTCCCCAGAGGTCAAGGAAAAACCTTTGCTCTGCATTTTTTACATTTGCCTTTTATAGCGCCACCAGGAGGCCGACTTATGTAAAACACATTTTTTTATATTACTCCCTCCTATGTTATCCAAATTTCACGCAAATCGGTACACATGATCTCCATAGTCATGTGATCAAGACGGATGTGTTTGATTTTTCATATTCCATCCTCATTGGCTAAGATTGACATCTAAAATTTGCAGTAGTGGCTTGTTTTGAACAAAATTCCACAAATCATGAACGCACCGTCCGATTGCAGTCAAACTTTGCACGCAGATTCACACTATGTTGAGGAACACATGCCACCCTTTTAACATTGGCCTGTTATAGCGCCACCAGCAGGTCTAATTTAGCAAAACATGTTTTTTTGCACAAAATGCCTCAAACCATGAATGCAGTATCCGATTGCCGTGCCATTTGGCCGTGCCTGTGGCAAGGCCAAATGGCACCCTTTAAAGGCCCAAATGGCACCCTTTTAACATTGGCCTATTATAGCGCCACCAGGAGGCCACAATAACCTACCTGACCTGGCGGAGACCTGTGCTCCGAGGAGCACTTAGTTCTGTCTGTGTACAGCTAATCTCCGGCTCCGTCGGCCCGGTCGTTGCGAAACTGTGCACACACTCTCCCTGGATGCCAAATCAGAACCTCTTTCACATGGGCCTGTTATAGCGCCAACAGGAGGCCGATTTGTGCAAAACAAATTTTTGGATATTACTCCTACAGATTTTATCCAAACATCACACAAATCACAGTGTCTCTATAGTCATGTGATCAAGACGGATCTTTCAGATATTTCATATTCCATCCTGATCCTGGTTGGCTTCCAAATTTTGCAGGATTGGTCCGTTTTGAACAAAATGTCTCAAATCATGAACGCAGCGTGCGATTTCCGTGAAAATGTGCACGCACATTCCCACTAGGCCGAGGAAGAAATGCCACTCTTTTCACATTGGCCTATTATAGCGCCACCAGCAGGTCTAATTTAGCAAAACACATTTTTGCAACAAAATGCCTCAAATCATGAATGCACGCAAATTCCCACTAGGCCGAGGAAGAAATGCCACTCTTTTCACATTGGCCTATTATAGCGCCACCAGGAGGCCACAATAACCTACGTGACCTGGCGGAGACCTGTGCACTTTTTCTAGTTCTTTAGTCTTTTTGACAAATGGCCATCATGGTATAAGGGGTATAATTCACTCTGGTGTGGTTAAAAATACCACATGAGGCCAGAGAACTCCACTCTGCTCTGCCTTGTAGATGGTCCTATAGCCGGACACCTTGGACAGGGCTGTCGCAATTAAGTTGACGATTAATTGTCGATGTCATACAAATAATTGTGATTAATGTGTTTTTTTTGGCATCGAACATTGGAACATAAATAAAACACTAATTTCTGTTTGACTCATAGGCTTCATAATCAAGGGCAGATATGACAAATAACTTAAATGTACAAAGAAATGACTGACATTTAATGCTTTTATATATTTTTGTAATAGTGGAAATAGCTGATCTACAAGCTTACAATTCGTGACGCGTTGTAAGCTTGTAGAGCTGCTATTTCAGCTTTTTTTATATTTGAAAATGTATGAACATTTGGCAACATGGAAACGATTGTGACGATTAATGCAAAAATAATTTCGACTATCTCAAATAATTGCGATTCGACTATTATGTAATAATTGTGACAGGCCTAACCTGGGATGGGATTATTATTATTGTCACATAATGTAGACATCTGACGATCGTACCTTCCTCTGTCTCTCTCTCCTCTACTTCCAGGGTCTGACCAACGCCAAGGCGGCTGAGAATCTGGCCCGGGACGGCCCCAACGCTCTCACCCCTCCCCCCACCACCCCGGAGTGGGTCAAGTTCTGCAAACAGGTTTTAAACCTTTGTCTTATCTGAGATAGCTAGAAGGCAGCGGGTTCCCAATGTTTTTCTGAATCAGGGCGCCCATGTGAAAATCTTAAAAGTATTTTTGGCGGCACATTCGGCTGCCGTGTTAAACGGGTAGTTAGCCCCCCAAAAAAAACGTATTTCCTATCAATTACACACTTTCCTAGCCTTAAAGCCTTGAATTCATAGAGCTTTTTTTTCTTATTTCGTATTCCTGAGCCAATAATTTGACGACTCAATGGAGACTCTGAGTCTTCTACCGGAGACTCTTTCTTTGATTCGACTCCGCCGGTAATCAAATCTCCACGAAATCGAGGCTGTGTGTGTGTAATTGATTCATTTCTTGGGTTAACTATTCCTTTAAGCCTGACACTGACAGACCGACAGTGACCGCTCCTGTTTCTCCTCTCTTTGTGCAGATGTTTGGAGGTTTCGCCATGCTGCTGTGGACTGGTGCCCTCCTCTGTTTCCTGGCCTACGGCATCCAGGCCGCCATGGAAGACGAGCCGGTCAACGACGACGTAAGATGCAAACCTAAGAATGTCCCCGTTGTCTCATATATCTCGCATATGACCACGCGTAATTTATTTTTACGCACTGTTGATGACGAAATTCTCAAACCCGGTTTGTCTTATGACGTGTCGCGTGACTAACATACAGTAGCCGATATACCAAGCCAAACTAGCTGATAGACGTACAAGCTCACGTGCGTCGCAGGTTGTGAGCTTGTATATTGGCTGGATATCGCTTGTATACGCCTGCGACTTCCAGCATTGTTTCAAAACTGAATGTCATGGTTGCCCAGCTGTTGCATCATGCATTGGTGTAATATTTTAGCATCTTGGTGGAGCATCTTAACCCAATAAAACCCAATATATATATATTTTTTTGTACTTATGTTTCTATATCAGTGGTTCAATTTGAGTTCAAAATATTCGCTTAAAAAAAAGATGTATATACATATTCAAATATTTGCACTAATTTTCACGATTTTTCTAAATAAATTGCAGTTCTACAAGCTCATAGCCGCACTATGAGCTTGTATATCTGCTATGTTATGCTAGGTGACACAGATGTGTTCCCGGATTGAATCGGTTAAGACAATTCATGCAATATTCTGAACAAAATGTTCCATCCTTGACTTCCACAGTTGTACCTGGGTGTCGTTCTGTCCGCTGTGGTCATCGTCACTGGGTGTTTCTCCTACTACCAAGAGGCTAAGAGCTCCAAGATCATGGACTCTTTCAAGAACCTGGTTCCACAGGTATTGCCCCAGAAAGTTTTCTACTTCTGTTAATCCATCCATTTGCTCTTCAGTTTAGCACGAAGAGCTGCACGGCAACCTTCACCATCTTGTACAGTAGGAGCCCTGTTGTATATCGTCGCTGTCGGGTAGAACCCTTGTATTTCCATAATAATCAATCTTTTCATAAAATGAATGGCCTATCTTCTATTTTGTCGCATGACATTCTACACGCTCACGTGTCACATCGTGAGCGTGTAGATCGGCTATTTTAGCTATTTATGAAAAAAAAACAGATTGAAGATTTTGTTAAATGTTTGCCTATAATGACATGCCCAACCAGGTTGAAAGTAATTAAGTCTGGTCTTCTTAATATTTAATCAATTAAAAGTCTTTGGACAAGATTTTCGCCCGTCGGCGACAATAGCAATGAATCCCACTTATAATACGAGAACGACTAATATGAAAACATTCATTTCAGCAAAGTGCTTCTCATTATAGAAAACATTTGAACGGGAACAATTTAAAGCACATGAATCAAAGCGCTGGTTTTACTTCCCCTTGTTTTTCTGATGAAAACGACGTACTGATCTTGTTGCATTCGCTGTCACTTTATTAGCAAGCCTTGGTCGTGCGCGACGGTGAGAAGAAAGCCATCAACGCACAGGAGGTTGTGGTTTGAGATCTGGTGGAGGTGAAAGGAGGAGACAGGATCCCTGCTGACCTGAGGATCATCTCTGCCGCCGCCTGCAAGGTGGGACCGTTACATTTTGGACCCGCATCCAGTGGTGGAAAGTAACTAAGTACATTTACTTAAGTACTGTACTTAAGTACAATTGTAAGGTATTTGTACTTTACTTGAGTATTTCCAATTTCCAATACTTTTACTTCTACTCCACTAAATTTCAGAGGCAAATATTGTACTTTTACTCCACTACAATTATTTGAAAACTTTAGTTACTAGTTACTTTTCAGATATGAATTATTACATTATAAAACATACATGAACCACTTTAGCCCTATTTTATACCTAGGCTATTTGAAAATAGCCGATCTACAGGCTCACAACGCGTCGCATCGCGACGTGTTGTGAGTTTGTAGATCTGCTATTTTCAAATATTTTAGCACTTTTACTTTTGGTACTTAAAGTACATTTTGATGCCAATACTTCTGTACTTTTACTCAAGTAAATGTTGAATTCCGGACTCTTACTTGTAACAGAGTACTTCTGCATTGCAGTATTGATACTTTTACTTAAGTAAAACATTTGAGTACTTTTTCCACCACTGCGCGCATCTGAATCATTTGCAGGTCTTATCCTCTGCCCCGACCACCAGCGCCAAGCAGAGCAGAGCAGAGTTTATTATGCTGGGATTCAGCCAAGAGCTCTGGAGATTTGAGTTAAAAATATTAGCTTTAAAAATGTATATATATATTCAAAGATTTGCAAAAAAAAACACGATTTATAAGAAATAGCAGATCTACAAGTTCATATTTAATATATATATATATTCATATATTTGCAAAAACTTAAAAGAAATAGAAGATCTACAAGCTATGAACTTGTATATCTGCTACACGTTGTGAGCTTGTAGATCTGCTATTTTCAGAGTGCAACACCTGAGCACAACCAAACGTAAAACAACTTGTCTTTTAGTTCTACTGGATCTCTTCTCCATTATTCCCTCCCTAACATTTTAGTCTAGTTTTTATTTGTTTACGAAATTGTCAATTTATTTAGTCTTAGTTTTAGTCATCATAGCTTAGTTTTTATTTAGTTTTTATTTAGTTTTCGTCAGTGAAAAGAGGCAGTCGACCAACATTTTTTGAACAGTTTTAGTTGACAAAATCAAGACTGCCTCTTTAACGTGTGACTGGTTTACTCCTCAGGTGGACAACTCCTCCCTGACCGGAGAGTCAGAACCCCAGACTCCTCCTCTTTAATGTGTGACTGGTTTACTCCTCAGGTGGACAACTCCTCCCTGACCGGAGAGTCAGAACCCCAGACTCGAACCCCAGACTTCTCCAACGAGAACCCGCTGGAGACCAGGAACATTGCCTTCTTCTCCACTAACTGTGTTGAAGGTATGATCACAGGCAAAACTAGGAAAAAGGATGATTACAGCTATGAACGGACCAATAAAGTTGAGTCGGTTTGTTTATCTCTAGCACTAAGCTTGGGACTATTTTTGTCGTTTTTTATCTTTTGTCGTTCAACACTAAATCTCTTCGGCAAAAAGTAACACTAAAGAAAAATAAAGGGCTATTTTTACTCACGACCCATAAAAATCTGTCCATGACCCACAAATGGGTGGGAAATTTTGTCGAAGTATGACGAAAAATGTTCGTCAACTTCGTCAACAAATAAAAACTAGACTAAAATGTTAGTGAGGGACTAGTGGAGAAGAGATCCAGTAGAACTAAAAGACAAGTCATTTTATGTTTGGTTGCGCTCGGGTCTCTGAAAATAGCAGATCTACAAGCTCACAACGCGTCGCGCTGCGCTATAGGGTACATGTTGGTTTTGTGGCAGTGTTGATTTGACAGCAAATTTTGATTTAGTCATAGTCTTTTGAATAAAATTCCATTTAGTTGTATACTTGGTTGCATGCTGAAAATAGCCGATCTACAAGCTCACACCGCGTCGTGTTGTGAGCTTGTAGATCTGCTATTTTCAGAGCGCAACACCCGAGCGCAACCAAACATAAAATGACTTGTCTTTTAGATCTACTGGATCTCTTCTCCTCTAGTCCCTCCCTAACATTTTAGTCTAGTTTTTATTTGTTGACGAAATTGTCAATACATTTAAGCTTTAGTCATCATAGCTTAGTTTGTATTTCTTTTTTTTATTTAGTTATCGTCAGTGAAAAAAGGTAGTCGACGAACATTTTTCGTAACAGTTTTAGTTGACAAAATCAACACTGTTTTGTGGTGTGAATAAACATATTTTCCATGGTATAAAAAATGTAACAACGCCATCCCTTTCCCTGTGCTGCAGGAACTGCCCGTGGCATCGTCATCAGCACCGGAGACCGTACGGTCATGGGTCGCATCGCCACGCTGGGTGTACACGCCCATCTCCATCGAGATCGAGCACCTCATCCACATCATCACGGGCGTGTCCATCTTCCTGGGCATGTCCTTCTTCGTCCTCTCGCTCATCCTGGGCTACTCCTGGCTGGAGGCCGTCATCTTCCTCATCGGCATCATCGTGGCCAACGTGCCCGAGGGTCTGCTGGCCACCGTCACTGTGAGTCCTGCTCCGTCGGGTTTAGGGATGGGACCATGTGAAAATTACATGTCACCATTATTGCAGGAAACAAATATTGTGATTAACGATATTATCGTGATAATAAAAATTATGCTTAAAACTTAAAATGCCACTTTTGTTTAACCACTTGAACCCCCAGCTTCATCCCTATTCTGGGGGGAACGTTCGCCAAAAATAGCCAATCCACAAGCTCACAACTTTTGAGCTTGTAGCTCGGCTATTTTTGTCTAAATCGATTTGTGTAGAGTAAAATAAGAGTGTACCATGAGAGAGAGTCATGACGGACAATTTAAATTATTAAATGCGCTCATGCTAGCTAGGGCTGCACAATATGGACACTATTTCGGATGCCAAACACTTTCTTACTACTTGATCAACTCTCTTATTTTGAAGTCCACCGACCGGAAGTCAAATGCTTACTTTCAGGGCAGCTTGATAAACATACCAAGCTTTGCAATAGTCACGGAAAATCACTAATCATTCAATAAATGAACTTTTGAATCTGACATAAGGAACGAATGTAAACGGTAAAGCTGTTCATACAGAAGGCTTTGGTAAACTTTGGTAAACTGCTGGATTATGGTCTTTTCAGATGGCCCCTATATTAGCTTTAATAGATAGAGCTTTCAAAATATAATCATTTCTGGTGCCACTGGCGTTCCTTCTGTATATTTTCCTTTAGTTCACTATTCAAATATCCTGCATTCCGGGTTTTCTCTGCCATGTGGTCTTAAGTGCAGCATTGGCGCACAGGGCTGAGATGATGTAAGTGGGGCTCGTGTTAAGGTAGCTCTCCACCAAACAGGCTACTACAGATTACTACAGACTGGCAGTCCAATGAAGTCGGGAGATCAGTCTGTTGGAAGGTGTGAACAAAAGTAGCTGAATGCACCTGAGAGCCGACACTGGCAGATGTGCTAAAACTAGCCTAGGCTTGATTTATTTTTCAACAACGAGCCCGCTGCTATCCGATGGCATGCTTGGTCTGCTTTCGACGCTTCCCTACAACTTGCCGCGACGGTCTGCTATCACGCTTTCCTACGACCTGACGTGGCGGCGTACCCACCGCTGATTCAACAGATTTCGCTTGGACGCTTTCCAACTCTTAACGACGTTGGTGCGGTGGAGAGCTACCTTAGGTGCTTACACAAAGCAAATGGTTACCTGCCATTACGTTTTCTACAAGTCATCCCATGGTCCAAATCAGTCGGTTTAGTCAGAGACAGGAAACCATTGATCACTGGTGTGCAACAACGGTGTAAATCATTACCGTCTTTCGATCGTATGTAAATGTTAAGAGGAATTAACCAACGTGTTAATCTGCATTTTGTGTGGGAAGGAGAGATTGGATTTTTATGGTTATATATATATCAGGTGTAAATGTAATCCTGATTCAAGACGCATGTCATCGGGCAGGTATAGCCCTCTTCTAACTCAACCCCTGTTAATTCCACCTCCCCAGGTGTGTCTGACGCTGACCGCCAAGCGCATGGCCAAGAAGAACTGTCTGGTGAAGAACCTGGAGGCTGTAGAGACCCTGGGCTCCACCTCCACCATCTGCTCCGACAAGACGGGCACGCTGACCCAGAACAGGATGACCGTGGCCTAGGGGTGTCACGATACTCGATACGTATCGAAATCGAACCGAAAATGACGTTCGATACAGTGTATCGAAATCAAAAGCCGTATCGCGATTCAAGGGTTAATAAAAAAAAAATAGTCCCGCGCATGCGCACATCCGATTGCACGTCCGGGTGAAGCCATGCTCGAGTCGCTGTTATGTTTTTCCGTGCATCGCGCATGCGTGCTTACGACGGGGGAGGAAAAAAAAGACGACACGACAAACCCACAAACAGAGAGAGACCGCTGTAGCGTTGCGTCTGTACTACTACTTTACATTTCACCATGGCCACTGCTGAAGCCAGCGATGTTAATGATGATACACACACGGAAGAATTGGAAAACCCTCCCGCTTCCATTAAGTCAAAAGTCTGACAATATTTTGTCTTCCCAGTGAATTATGAGGGCACCCGGCGCGTTGTTGACAAAACGGCTACCGTTTGTCGATTATGCTCCACATTGATAGTTTCTCCGTCTTCACTTTTTCCCCTCTACACCTATACCTCTCGGCCAAAAATAGCCGATCTACAAGCTCACAACGCCTCGCAGCGCACATTGATAGTTGCTCCGTCTTCTCCTTTTCCCCTCTACACCTATACCTCTCAGCCAAAAATAGCCGATCTACGAGCTCACTGAGCTTGTAGATCTGCTATTTTTGGCTAAAGCTCACCTCAGAAAAGGGATGGGGTTAAGGTAAAAAAAAAGACCCTGTTGAAGACCCCTGGCTTAGCTTATTATTATATACACATTTCTTGTTTGTTAAAGCTCTTATCTGTTCAAACAATGTGAACATACTTTAAGATGTTTAAGAACATGTAGCCAAATAACAGTTGTCTTTGGATCCTTTTTTCTTACATGTTCAACTTTGTATTTAGATTTTATTTAGTTATAGAGCTTCACAAGAATGTTGTTGTTAACTCATCTTAAAGAAGAATCTGAAAATGACAGTTGTAAGGGCATAAAACCCTTTTTGTTATTCTCATTCTCATTTGATATTATTCAAATAAAAGGGACTTATTGAGAAACATGTGTTTTTCTTTACAAATCAAGACAATAGCCTAAATTAATAATCATATTGCCCTCAAAGCTGAAAAAAAGGGCGTTTTAAAAATATATATCGTATCGAAAATCGAATCGAATCGTGACCTTAAAATCGAAAGTCGAATCGAATCGTGGATTAGGCGTATCGTGACACCCCTACCGTGGCCCACATGTGGTTCGACAACCAGATCCACGAGGCCGACACCACGGAGAACCAGAGCGGAACGGCCTTCGACAAGAGCTCCGCCACATGGGGGGCGCTGGCCAGGATCGCCGGCCTGTGCAACCACGCCGTCTTCCTGGCGGAGCAGTCCAACGTGCCCATCCTCAAGGTGAGCGCCGGAATATGGTTTGGAGAGGCGATGACGTTGCCTTTTTCTTTCTTTCTTTTTGATTAATTGAACTTGGGCAAAGGTCTCGATTTCTCAAAGAAGTAACATTAAAGGGAATAGTTCACCCAATTTTCTTTTCCTATCGATTAGTCACCCCATGGAGACTTGAATTCATGGATATTTTTTAGTTTTTGTGGCATTCCTAAGCCAATAATTTGATGACCAGCGGACCTGTAGGCAGAGGTTCCGGTAGGAGACACAAAGGAGACTCTTTGTGTCTTCTACCGAAACCGCTGCCGGTCATCAAATGAATGGCTTAGGAATGTGACAAAAATTAAAAATTCATGAATTCAAGTCGCCATGGGGTGACTAATTGATAGGAAAAAGTCATTTTGGGGGTGAACTATCCCTTTTTAATTAAGCACGTAAACCCTCTATACTGAGTTGCAACTGTACTTGGTACGGTCGTTTTTCACTACACCAAATCTCTCCACCAAAAAATAATAGCTAATCTTCAAGCTCACAACTTGTCTCAATGTATTTTTGGCGAATATTCAATTATCCACCTAAAACCTCTAGAGATAACCCTAATGGATTGGCAAAAAAACTACTTGTAGATTCAAGCATGAAACAAATTGGCCCAAAGCCCCAAGGCTTTTCCTTTATTTAACTCGTGCTGATAATGCTGTGCAAACAGAAGACTCTGGAAGTCCCTGTCAATGCAACTCATTTCAAATCATACTGAAGTCAAAAAATAACCCCAAGCTGTAAAACAAAGGTTTTTTATCTGGTCCTGGTGTTTTCCGTTCCGTTAAAATGTCTTTGTAATGCATGCCAACAACCTGTTCATGTCTCTAGTGCCTCTTAGAGGCCCCTATAGCTTCTAGATAAACAAATTACACTGAGACAAATTGACCCAAAGCTGTAATTATGGTTTGATTTTAGTTTCACTGCTTCTGAGATGTTTACTGGCTCCCTCTGAGTTGTTTTCCAGCTCCAACGTGTGTGTGTGTGTGTGTGTGTGTGTGTGTGTGTGTGTGTGTGTGTGTGTGTGTGTGTGTGTGTGTGTGTGTGTGTGTGTGTGTGTGTGTGTGTGTGTGTGTGTGTGTGTGTGTGTGTGTGTGTGTGTGTGTGTGTCACTTGTTGAATCCCCCCTGAAGCCAAGCTACTCATTTCCACCCTGCGTTAATGACCTGTAAGTGTGTGTGCGCGTGCACTAATCACTTGGCTACAATTACCATGCCTGTTCTTTCCCTGGCCTTTACTTTCCTCCAGTCATTGGCATGAGCACAATGGAGGAAAGGGTTAACACACGTTTTTCTGTTCACAAACCTCGCTAATTGTGTAGAGATTTTGCCAAAAAATGGAAAGTGGAAAGTTTTGCCAATTTCACTGCACAAAAAAACCTAGAAGTTAATACCGATTACGTATGTTGCAGCCTCTTTAAAACCAGTCTATCTCAAACCTTTTTCATGTCAAGGACCCCCAAGTTTTTTTTTTTTTTCAACAATATGTTTATTTATTTTCTTTTACACACATTACAACAACTTATAATATAATAAATAATAAACAGAAAACAGAAATGAACTTTTACATTAAATTATACAAGATAATTATTGAAATGACAAAAAACAAAAACAGAAACAAAGACAAAAGAAAAACATACATAGGCATCAACACTACTCCTCTCCAGATTCTTCCATTAAATGTGGCAGATTATTATTTTCCATGTATTGAATAAAGCAACCCCACACCTCCTGAAACATCTCTTGTTTGTCCTTAAGTATGTATGTGATTTTTTTCTAGAGGTAGGCATAAAGACAATTCCCTGAACCACTGTGCAATGCTTGGTCTGTCCGGCCTCTTCCAGGTCAATGCAATTACTCTTTTAGCTTGTAAGAGACAAATGTCTATGAATATTCTATCACTACGCCTAATTCTTTGTCCAACTGGATAGAGGCCTAGCAGGAAGAACTTAGGTTCTGGTACAATGTTAATTGAAAGTATCGTTTGTATTTCCTGCCCAATCTCCCTCCAAAAGTCAAGGACCCCCAAGTTAATATGCATTTGGCTGTGGACCCCCATATGAATGTATTTTGTTCCATATTCAAAAGATGTTCTAGTTTTTAGATTTTTCTTTCAAATAACCGATGTATACAATAGGGTTAAATGGTTTAACTGATTTTGATGCCCCCTGAAACCCCCTCAAGGACCCCTGGGGGTCCCTGGAACTCCACTTTGAGAACCCCTGCTTTAAACCTCTGCTGCGTAAACCATCCAGTGTATTTGTTAATTTTGCCCCGCATCCTTTGTGTTGCCAGAGAGATGTAGCCGGCGACGCCTCAGAATCCGCCTTGTTGAAGTGCATTGAGCTGTGCTGCGGATCCGTCACAGAGATGAGAGACAAGAACGTGAAGATTTCTGAGATCCCGTTCAACTCCACCAACAAGTACCAGGTATGTCACCAAGTTAAAGCTCACCACTAGCCATCATGTACGTTTCAGCAATCAAGGAATTCTTCCTATGGAGAAAGGTATTATACATTTGGCTCGCGGCGCCTCGACAAACTGTCTGTCTGCATTTGATCTATGTGATTACCTTGCTTATCCCATTCAATCCGGGATCTGTCATTTTAGATTTATTTGGCTATTCAAAAATAGCAGATATAGATCGATGTAGATCTTCTAGTAGATCTTCTAATCGTGAAACTTTGTGAAAATCTTGGAATATATATTTTTAAGCGAACATTTGTAACTGTCAAATATCTCAACAAATGTCTTCATTGCTATATGAGTGGTGGTTAAACTTTTTCTTGTCAAGGACCCCCAAAATGATGTTTTTGGCCGCCGATCCCCATCAAAATGTTGTTCCAGGGACCGCCCAGAAGCAAAGATTTGAGTTAAAAATGTTGTTTAAAAAAATACATTATTAATTGTATTCAAAGATTTGCACAAATGTTCAAGATTTTTCCCGTGTGAAAAACCGTGTGTTTCCCTATTCTCGCCTAAAATGCCTAAAAAAGAAAACCGGAAACGGAATCTGCGTCATGAATCCAGATCCGGGTGAGTGTGAAAAAAACTAAAACAGTATCTGATGGTGAAATATAAACAGAACAGCGCGATCACAGATTAAACAATGAAAACGCTATCAACGCGTCTAACGCGTGGGTGGATTAAGTAGCAATTGAGGCGTGTTCGAGTCAAGGGCGTTAAAAGAGTTAAAATGCACCGATGCGTTCCTGTATTGAACAGGTTAACACTGGATATAATAATCAGACGACAAGCAAAACTATGACAGCATGGCTCAAAATGTCCGCCTGTGTTTCTCCCCTGCCGTCTCTCTCTTAAGCTTTCCATCCACCATAACTCGACCGAGGGAGAGACCAAGCACCTGCTGGTGATGAAGGGCGCGCCGGAGAGGATCCTGGACCGCTGCTCCACCATCCTGATCCAGGGCAAAGACGTGGCTCTGGACGACGAGTTGAAGGACGCCTTCCAGAACGCCTACCTGGAACTGGGCGGACTGGGAGAGAGAGTGCTGGGTACGTGAGGGAGTGAAGTGAAACTTATGAGGAAGGTGGTCTCACGCACATACGTGGCCCGGGTGCAAGACAAGCAGGAGTATCGCACAAGAAAATAATTGATATAATGCATTTATGTCATATTTACATGACGATTTAAGCTCTGACATTTAGGTGAAATGTAGTAGAGTTCTCAACGGGCCTGAAAATTAAGACCCGGCCCGAACATTTACCATGCCTTTAGGCCTGAAAACCCTAAAAGGTGTCATTATGTGCTTAATGTCCACAAAGCCACGCGTCCAACACGCTTTGAACTGAGCAGATTGGACCTTCCGTTCCAGAGATAATGGCCAAAAGATCTTGAAAACGGCCACTTTCGCCGATTTTCGATTGAGTTTTGGCCATTGTCGCCCGTTTTTTAATAATTTAATAGTTTTTAATAACACAGGCTAGGAAGGTCCGACGGCGACAAACTAGATACCTGAGTAAAGTTCACTTTGAGCTGCATTCAACACATCCACTGACATTTCTGTCGGCATTACCGTTACGCCGCTAGGGGCAGTTTGAAATGTATTTTTTGGGGGGATAATAGATTTTCTTTTCTTCACAGAACCCGAGGCTCGGCCCGGCCCGACCAATTAGCTCATTCAGTGCCACTGGACGTAAAATACGTCCGTTCTAACGAACGGCCTGAGTGCCACAGGACGTAAAATACGTTAAAAAAAAAGAAAAAAAAAGTTTTTATTTTTCTTGTTTATTTTTTTTACAATTAATTTTGGTTGTGGCACTCAAAACCAAAATTCCATAAATAAGCATGGCACTGAAAGAGTTAACATAGATTTTGGACCCGGCCCAATATTCATTTGAAGGAAGAATCCGATGAACTGATGGAATAGAACGCCTCTAAATAGAACGCCTATAAACCACACAGGGAAACAATGTAATATGTTGTAAATGTCTTGATCTTCTCGACCCTAACCGATCCACGTTTTGTGTTTTCCCCCGTTCCAGGTTTCTGCCAATACAACCTCCCCGACGACCAGTTTGCGGAGGGCTTCGTTTTCGACATAGAGGAGGTGAACTTCCCCACTGAGAACCTGTGCTTCGTGGGCCTCATGTCCATGATCGACCCTCCCCGTGCCGCCGTGCCCGACGCCGTGGGCAAATGCAGGAGCGCCGGAATCAAGGTAACGCAACCGTATATATCCTACCAAAAAAACGGAACACGTCGCGTTAGGAGAGAGAGGAGGGCCGCTCAAAGGCCTCTTTTCCACCAAAAGAACTTTGGTTCCGTTCTAGATTCTTGGAACCGTGGTGCTTTCATGGAACCGGGCCGCGAACCGGCTTGCGTTTCCACCAGGTTTAAAGCAGAACCATTGTAATTGGGGGCGGCATGGTTAGAAAGTGCGCCTGGGGTTCGATTCCAGGCCTGGCCATCAATGGGTGGAATATGACAGTATAGTAAGCAATGCAGATGTAGCTAATAAAATGAATAATGGGTGTGTATTAGGCTTAAGTTGTGCCCACAGCCATGGGCGGGCAGCTGATGTGCAAGCATAGACGGTTGTCAACAGTGTTGTCAATGCTTGCACATTGACGCACCAAATCCAACGCACCCCATTATTCATTTGATTAGCTGCAGCTGTGTTGCTTACATCAGTGGGTTCCGGGGACCCAGGGGGTCCTTAAGGGGGTTCCAAGCATTATCCATCTAAAGTATTGATTGTTGATAGGAACCAAATGGAGCCTTACAGGTCTGTAACTGTGAGAGTGCACAAATGTGTACTCACAGAGTTATGGGGCTCCGTGGCCTAATCATAATGCATAGCAAACATAGTCCTTGAAATAAAAACAAATTGTTTCAGAACCGCTGGCTTATTAACATCTCTATGACGTACTATGACGTCAGGCTTTCAAAATAAATGTCCAGCTCATCATTGACATGCATATAAACTGTGTTTGTTTTCTCATGCCTGAAACCCACACAGATCATGTGTATATAAACTCTATAACTCCTCCCCTTTTACGTCCGCCCGCAGGTCATCATGGTGACAGGTGATCATCCAATCACAGCCAAGGCCATCGCCAAGGGAGTGGGCATCATCTCTGAAGGCAACGAGACCGTCGAGGACATCGCCGCGCGTCTGAACATTCCTGTTAACGAAGTCAACCCAAGGTATCGGCTATATGCTCGGAAGCAAGCTTTTATTCTTGTGTACAAAACTGAACTGAACCACTTAAACCCCAGCATCGGTATTGTGGGGAAAGCTTTCGCTGAGAATTGCAGATCGACAAGCTCACAACGCGACACGTCGCGTTGTGAGCTTGTCGATCTGCTATTCCCCATGAAAGCTTTCCCCACGATAACAGAAAACAGAAAAGTGAACTGAACCACTGGTTCCCCGGCCGGCCATGGGAATCGAACTGAAGACTCGCTTTCAGGCATTGCCTTTGTAGTTACAACCACTTTGTTGTACGACAAAGTATAAATGGGGCTAAAAAACCCAGGAATCCCCAACGACGAGATCAGCTTCCTTCATGCCCGTTTGTTGTGTCTTCCCTTCCCTCTCAGAGACGCCAAGGCCTGTGTGGTCCACGGTGGAGACCTGAAAGACCTGTCCCCGGAGCAGCTGGACGACATCCTGAAATACCACACAGAGATCGTGTTCGCCAGGACCTCCCCTCAGCAGAAACTCATCATCGTGGAGGGCTGTCAGAGACAGGTAGACTTGAGTGCTTGAGTGTCTGCAGTGTAAGCCTGACCTCGATTATTCCAATAGTCGACTAATCAGTCGAGGGGTGTCTGATTCGACTGCCAATCTCTTAGTCTAATTATTATAATTTTTTGTATTATTCGACTGAGAGATTGGCCTAGTTTGTTTTATTAATTAACTAATAGTTTGCCAAAGATAGGATATACATCATGATTTATTGGGAGAAACCAAGCAAGTATATGCTTGATGTATATGTATTTGCATGATTCGACTGAGAGATTGGCAGTCGAATCAGACTGATTCAACTGCCAATCTCAGTCGAATCATGCCTAAAAAATAAAAAATAATGTTTGTTTTTCTTTCTTTTTTTTTTTTGGTGTTGCAGTAGTCTAGTATTAGTCGGCTATAGGCAACTATTGGCCAATCAGATTCGACTATAGAAATCCTTAGTCGGGGACAGGCCTACTGCAGTGTCTACGAAGCTCTGTCTCTCTGTCTGTCTGTCTGTCTGTCTCTCGCTCTCTCTGTCTCTCTCTCTGTGTCTCTCGCTCTCAATTCAATGGACCCTTCGCTAAACCCCACCCCAAAAGCGATTGTCCAATGCCAGCTTAGCAACCGTTGTTAGCCTGGCACATGTCTGGCAAGCTTTCGTCACCTGCCATAGCTGTCAATGTTATTTCGCCCGCACACACACAATCATTTGCAACATAATAGCAAGAATAGGAATACCACGATAACGCAATGGTGACTATGAACCACGTACCCAAACCCGTTGGAGGCTGCTTTTCCCAAGCTGAAATCTGCACTTAAACTGCAAGGCTGAATATGGCTGTGTTGTTGAACACATACACAGCTTAACGTCAGGAAAGTTACACGACACGACTCACTCGCCCAGGTGGTGTCAATAATAGGCTACTAATCACCGTGATCGTAACAAAATTCAGAATCACAGCGCTGCCTGTTTCGGATTCCGCACGTTAAAGTATATTCATTCATTTGTTCGTCTATTTATTAACTGCTACTGTAGTCTTACCCTGCGGTACATGAAAACTCCTGTTACAGTCATGGATCAACTTCAACCTGGTGTTTGCACTTTCTCCATTTACGGTCCGTACATATATATAAACGTTCAGATTTCAAATATAAATTGCTTACCCTATGGCCACGGATGTTAAAATGATGCACGGGACTCTCAAAAGTACCCGTATATTCTGTATTGTTCAATAAAAAGCATTTTAATCCGATCGGTGGCCATTTTCTCATAGAGTTATAATGTCAGAGTGCAATACACCTACCAACCGATAGGGTCGCTTTGTTGAAAGCATATGGAGGAAATGGCCACCGATCAGATTAAAATGCTTTTTATTGAACAATACGGATGATACGGGTACTTTTGAGAGCCCGTACATAAATTTAACATCCGTGGCCATGGGATAAGCACTTTATATTTGAAATATGAACGTTTCTGTAGATGTACGGGCTATAAATGGAGAAAGTGCAAACACCAGGTTGAAATTCATCCATGACGGTCGAGACAGACGACCGTCGTGTATCCATGGCTATTACTCCCTCTAACATTTCCCGTGTTTTTAGTTTATTGAAATAATGTCATGCACATTGGTCCAGTGCATAGCCTACTGCAGGCCTTGTTGACTAGATTTAGAAGAGATTTTGAAGCTATTGCTGCTGAAATGATCGATTATTTTTAAGGGGAAAAGCCGTCATTTAACATGCAAGTCAATGGGTGAGAAGCAGAGATTGCCAGGCGCTGCCAGGCCTGGGTGTGACTAACTTCGCACCACCAGTCACTGAGTGGAGTGGGCGGGGCTTAGCGAAGGGTCCATTCAAAGGCACTTTATTGGCAAGAAAACATACATTTACATTGTCAAAGCAAAAGTGGAACAAAACAACGCATGCGTACAATTAAATGGTAATACAGAAATGTGTAAACAGCTGTTACAAACTATCTTACAAAACCATAAGAATTGTGCCTTTGCTGTCAGAAATAGTTATACATCTACATTTTCTCGCTCTCGCTCTCTCTGATCAATATTTATAAAACCCACAGACAGACTTAACCACTTTCAACATGGCGTCCCTATTTTGGGCAGGTCATTATAAAAACTGCATTGAAAATAGCATATCTACAAGCTCACACGGTGCATCGTGGCTTTTTTGGTGACACTGTCATGTAAAACGGGGCATTTATTCATGAAACAACGTAAAAAGTATAACTTATAAAATATGGAGATAGGCCTACATGGTTTCTGGCCAACAGACACGATAGGTTTTCCAGGACACATTTACATGAAGCCTTTTCTCCTCTCTCCCTTTGATAATTAATTCAGTAAAAGCCTTCCTTCTATTGTGGCTTTTCTCATGGCCAGCTAAGTGTTTCTTAGCTGCTGCCAACGCTAACCAGATAGGTTTTGTTTACTATTGGCAGCTGAAAAACTAGGACGCCAGCTGGGCTGGCAAACTATCAACAGTTTAATGTTTAATGTTCCTTTAAAAAAACAGACGGTCCATGTAATGGAACTGTTCTTACAGTGGAGCGAGATCCAAAGAAAAACTGAAAATGAAACCAGTGGTGGTATCCAGGGACCGCCAGGGGTCCTTGAGGGGGTTCCAGGGGTAACCCAGCAAAACGAGGAACAGTTTAGGCACTTTACTTTATTTTACACTTACGCTATTCGAAAATAGCTTTTGAATTTGGAAAAGTCTTGGTGAAACAGTGAAAGATTTGGAATAATGAAAAAAAATCAACACAAATCTTCTCTTGTGGGGGGCGGGCACAAAATCTTCTCAGATGGGGGTCATATACATTTGACGCTCTTCTTTGATATGAAAATGTTTGAGAACTACTGCCCTTTAATCGATAGAAAAAAAGTATTTTTTGGGGTGAACTATCCCTTTGTCACCCCATGGAGACTTGAATTCATGAATTTTTTTTTAGTTTTTGCCACATTCCTAAGCCAATAATTTGATGACCAGTGAACCGGTAGGCAGCGGTTCCGGTAGGAGACACAAAGGAGACTCTTTGTGTCTCCCACCGGAACCGCTGCCGGTCATCAAATGATTGGCTTAGGAATGCGACAAAAACAAAGAAAATATCCATGAATTAAATTCAAGTCTCCATGGGGTGACTAATCGAAAGAAAGAAAGTCATTTTGGGGTGAACTATCCCTTTAAAGCCATTTCTGTCTATCTCACTCCCACGCACGTCATTTCTTTCTGACAAACACTCAACTCTTTCTTTTCTCTTCAGGGTGCCATTGTGGCCGTGACGGGCGACGGCGTGAACGACTCTCCTGCCCTGAAGAAGGCCGACATCGGCGTTGCCATGGGGATCGCTGGCTCCGACGTCTCCAAGCAGGCGGCTGACATGATCCTGCTGGACGATAACTTTGCTTCCATCGTCACTGGAGTGGAAGAGGGTGAGAACATCTGGGCGCTCTCTGGATCCCATCAGATTTACACTTAGTTTCACCGAAATCTACAAGCTCACAGCGTGTCGTGGCGCCCAAGACAAAAAAAAAGAAAGAAAGACACGCCATCTCCGGTTTACTTCCCATATCTGCGTGCTTCCGGTCTCCTTTTTAGGAGACCGGAAGCAGGTTGGACTCTAAAATGGAGTAAACGTGAACACAGCTTCTGAACCATTCTTTAGCCCCATGGTCACTTAACTAAATATTGGACCCAATCGCCCACAAGCCACAAAATCTTCCCAAGATTTTCATACTGAAATGGCTTTTTTTAGAGAGACAAATCAGCAGAAAATCTACTTTATTATCGACCTTACTTTGTCCCAGCAAGACACTCTTGCGGGATCTAGCGCCAGTAAACATACGATGTTGCCGTCGCCCACTAAGGAGACCATTTGTAGGATTTGTGTACCATGTCACCTCCAGTGGCTCCAATTGGGAATGGTCTATCTTTCTATATCAACCGTCTTTGGTGGCGCGACACGTTGTGAGCTTGTAGATCGGCTACTTTGGGGCACGCAACCATGTATAAATCAGGCATGAGTAGTCTCTGTGTAAGCTAGTTGGCATTATGGAATTACCATGTGTTACCGTGCGTGCATTGTTTTGAAAGCGGTGATGGATAATTATGCAAGCCTCTGAATAAATTAGTTTTGGTTCTGAAAATATGTTGTTTACAGTAAGATTGGGCTTGGGTTAGAATTAAGTTTGGGAGATGTGTATGTCCCGGCATGTATGTTTCCACTTAGCCTTGTCTCTCACAAGGTATCAGTTCCAGGTGTCTCTTCAACCCATTCTAGTCGAACTCAAAGCAGGGATTTGGGGATTATGTGGTCGACGACGTACAACTGGAAATTCAGAATGACATGAAATGCAATCAACCAGGGCAGACCTTCAAACCCGAGTTAGAAGAGAAGAATGTTTTGGTTGTGATGAACTCAATGTCGCATTTTTTTTTTTTTTTTGCCAGGTCGTCTGATCTTCGACAACTTGAAGAAGTCCATCGCCTACACCCTGACCAGTAACATTCCAGAGATCACACCTTTCCTTCTGTTCATCATCGCCAACATCCCCCTGCCTCTGGGAACCGTCACTATCCTCTGTATCGACCTGGGAACTGACATGGTGAGGATGAACTACTCCCTACAATGTTTTTTTTATCCCAACATATTCCAAAGACGCTGCACTCTTACCAGCTTTTTCCAACCAACTTTCACACCAGAAAACGCAGTCAAAACGCTTGCACATTAAATGTTGGACAGAATTCACATTTAGGATCATGCAATGCAAATCTTGTGAAGAATTCTGTTTACATGGTGTGCCACTGAAAATGATGGATATTTGTCCTCTGTGTGGATATTTACAACTGATCGCTTGTCTACTGCATAATGCATGCATCTGATTAATATTCAATCAGTTATTTTATCTGACTAGACTTTAATGCCAGCTTTTTCCCAAAAATGTATAGCTTCTCTGATTCTGAGCCACGGGCCACTTGCAGTCTTTGCTGACTGGGTTTAACCCTTTTAGACCTGAGGCCGAATTTAAAAACACCTTCTAAATCTAAGTTAACCTAAGTTTTCTGAAAAAAATTAAATAAATATATACGTTGGCTATTCAAAAATGGCAGATATACAAGCTCACAGCGTCACTTCGTGCTGTGAGCTTGTACATCTGTTATTTTTTAACAGATTTGGGGGGGAAAATTCTACGTTTGATTTTTTTTGAGTAATGGGGTCCTTGACAAAACAAAAAATGACACGGAGGCTTTCCCAAATTGAAGGTTATATAAGAAGTACAGGCTTTCTGGGTCTAAATGAGTTACTTGGTGCTTTGTCCTCTCAGGTCCCTGCCATCTCCCTGGCCTACGAAGCAGCTGAGAGCGACATCATGAAGAGACAGCCCAGAAACCCCAAAACAGACAAACTGGTCAACGAAAGGCTCATCAGCATAGCCTACGGACAGATCGGTAAGTTACACCTAACTTCTACAAACCTCTAAACCAGTGGTTCTCAACCAGTGGATCCTTGAGGGGGTTCCAGGTGGTCCCCTGCTAAATGATGGAGAGTTGGAAACCAAATGGACCCTTATAGATCTTTCACTTTTGAGAGTGTAAAATGAAACCAAATGGACCCTTGTGGTTTCATTGTACGCGCTCAAGAGTTAAATTATTGTTAAACGTCAAGTCTGCACAATTAGAGACTGTAGAAGGATTGTTATAGAAGGATTGTTATTTTGATCAACGTTTGCCTGTTATCTCTCCTATGGTACATCAACACAGCATGGAATTGTGGACAAAATCTTATCCAACGACAACAAAATATTCTGAGTCTTGGTTCTGAGAGTCTAAATCTCATCAAACGGTGGTCCGTGGCTCAAATGCCGAATAAATAATGGACCTTGATATGAAAAAGGTTGAAAAGCACTGCTCTAAACAGCCAGCGAGAGGTCATTATGCCTAAATTATGATGCCCCAGATGACTGTAAAGTGACAATTTAAGGACTTTTAAGACCTTTTTAAAACTTAAAAGAAAAACTAAATGAAATGAAAAAAGACCATTACCGCATCAAAAGTTATCATCAAACTATACTATAAAAAACTGGTCAAACATTGGCCAAATAATATAAGAAAGATACAAAGATTGTGAAAATGGCTGCTCTACAAGCTGTAAGGCGCTGTGAGCTAGTAGACGAGCCATTTTCACAATATTTATCTGTGGAACCGAGTCAAACTAAATGTAATGCCTCAACTCCTACGATTCCGTTGTCGTCAGGGTGGGGGGTCCCCAATTCAAATATGATTATTTTGGGGGTGTCGCGGCCTGAAAAGGTTAACACATTGGGTGCCAGAGGTTTATTAAAATATTATACTTTGAGTGCCAGGACTTTTTAAACATTTTGAACCTTTTTCAAGTAGTCACAAAAAAATTTCAGTGATCACCGTCCTCACGGTGATCCCCTCATTACACACATACAGGTCTCGTACAATCGGGGGGAAAAAATTTAAAACATTCGGAAATCCATTCCATAGTTGCAGCCAGTTCAAAAAAGTTAAATTAACATTGTAAAAAAAAAAAGTGCACAGGAGCCGAGATACAGGTTTTTGAAGTCATAAGTTAACCAGGAGGTGGATTGGAGTCTAAATCTTGTAGGAGTGATATTTCCTGTTGCTGTGAAGGAAAAAAAAAAAAGAAAAAAAAAAAAAGTAGTTTTTTTTTTTTTTTTTTCAAAAACCGTATATATACGGTTTTGGCACTCAACGTTAGTATGCGCAAAACCGTATATATACGGTTTTGGCACCCAATGTGTTAAGAACCACTGCTGTAGCACAAACGGTGTAGCTTGCCGAAAACAGCAGATGGACTAAGTAAGTGCAGTTTGTAGTTAAAGTGTCAGACAGAGTTGTTGTACTCGCCCCAAGCTCCACCAAACATCAGTGGAAGGGTGCCAACAGCCAAGCTGGCACATGAGGACAAATGCTGCGTCGGTCTGGATAATATAGAGCTGTGTGTTGGCAGCTCTCTGCATGGTACACAGAAAACAAATGAAATTGACACCAAAACACTGTAAAAACTACAAGAGCTTTAAACACTTTATATTAAATTTATTGGACATACCATTGATTACTCCATAATGGTTCAACAAGTACTGCAGGCCAGTTTCATTGCATTATTATCTGTCGGGACACCTGAAGATGACAGGCTTTGTTGGCAGTAGAATAGAAGTGGCCCGGGAGCTGGCCTCGGTGATGCTGACAGCTGTGGATGACGGCTGCCTCGTACATTAGCGAGGCAGTGGGCTCAGGCGGTACAGTCTGGAAACCACAAGGTTACTGGGTTCAATCTCCAGCTCCCCTTTTTGGGTTAGTATCGAAGTAAACAAAAAGGACTGGTAAAACGAGGCTGGTGTCGGAAGTGTCCTTGAGCAAGACACTGAACCCCTAACTGCTCCTCCAGACTCTGTGTGTGTGTGTGTGTGTGTGTGTGTGTGTGTGTGTGTGACTCTGTTTGTGTGTGTGTGTGTGTGTGTGTGTGCGTGGTACATTGAAAAGCGCTCTGGAGAAAGGCTGTAGACATGCAGACCATATTAGATTAGATTGTTCCAGGAAGGCTCAATCAGTGTCTGGCTGGTCCTGAGATAACTGGGAGAGAGGCATGCACCAGAAATAGGCTGCCGATGATGGCTAACCGTGTGTGTGCGTGTTCCTTGAGTGATGACAGGCCGGTATCTCAGGCTTTTCGTTCTTTACCCCTCTTTGGTATTGAAGCCAACAATAGGTTTGACCTTCCCACTCCCCTTAATCTTCTCATAAGAGTCTCCTCTAAGGGCCTAAATTCCTGTTGAACAACACGTCTCCTTGTTTTTTAACCCGTGACTCGACCCTTAAAATATTTATTGTATGATTTTTTATGTGAATTCCACTTTTACAACATATTGCGTGAATGAAAGGCTAAGACCTATTGTTGTAACCTACAAAAGTCTCTTAACCCATTAAGACCTGGAACGCAGCTGTGTCACTTTAGATTTCTTAGGCTATTAAAAAATAGCAGATATACAAGCTCATAGCGCGGCACCGAGTGCCACTGCCTCCCTTTTCAAAAAACTGTTTGTAAGAAAACATTTTTAAGAATCGCCTCAGGTCTTAATGGGTTAAAGTAAGTCAAATCCCTTAAAATGGTTACAGACTGTTTTTAAAACGAGGACAACCGCTGCGGGATGCGTTCTACTGGAACATCCCGTATAAATGATGTTTTATATGAGCCCCAGAGCGCCCGGACTTCTATATGTCATTCCTCTGTTAATTCCTGTGTGTTTTCCTTCTCTCTCCTCTAGGTATGATCCAGGCCCTGGCAGGGTTCTTCACATATTTTGTCATCCTGGCGGAGAACGGCTTCCTGCCCGCCACCCTGCTGGGCATCAGAGTGGACTGGGACAACAAGTTCTGTAACGACCTGGAGGACAGCTATGGACAGCAGTGGGTGAGTAACGCTCATTAGAATAATAATACATACCATTTATATAGTGCTTTTCTGAGTGCTCAACGTAAAGGTGTAAAGTAAAGTTAAAAAAAGGGGGTATTAGGTAGGGAAGGAAGTCTGAAAAGGTGGGTTTTGAGTGGTTTTAAACGTGGCACCTTTTGATGTGAGCTGGGAGTGAGTTCCAGAGGGAGGGGGCGGCCACGAGAAGACCCTGTCACACTGTCATAAAATAGCTGATCTACAAGCTCACAACGTTTTGCAGCATGATGCGTTGTGAGCTTTAGATCTGCTATTTTCTATATATGTACAGGGTTAAAGTAGTTAAACTGGTTTTGATGCCAAACACAATGATGAATAAATGTGAATAACGATAGCATAATGTTGTGTTTTCCATCATCACACAAAAAAATAATAATAATAATTAAAAACAATTGTGTGTGCGCAACAGGTCTCTCCTCCTGGCCTCCCCCATAGGCTACATTTTCCTGCAGGAAACCCTACTTGAGCTGATGCAGTCATACAAGTAAAAAATCCTAAGTAAAAAACATGAAAAGATAGTGAGTCACAGTAAATCTTTTTCCAAGAGTGTGAAAAGGGATTTGGTTCCATCTGCAAACTCTCTGAGTTGAACTGTGTCGCCCCTATTCACTGTGATTGGGTCTGTCGTAAATGAGTTCTACTGTGTTGTCGTTGTTGTTCCGTCACAGACCTATGAGCAGAGAAAGATCGTAGAGTTCACGTGTCACACGGCGTTCTTCGTCAGCATCGTGGTCGTGCAGTGGTCCGATCTGATCATCTGCAAGACCAGGAGGAACTCCGTCTTCCAACAGGGCATGAAGTGAGTACGGCTACGGCTCTGCAGACAGTTGTTTAGTTTAGTTTGTAATGTATGCAGTGTTGATTTCGTCGACTCAAACTATGATGACATTTTTTCGTCGACTACCTTTTTTTCACTGAAGAAAACTAAATAAAAACTACGTTATGAGGACTAAAACTAAGAGTAAAACTAAGACTTGATAAATTGACAATTTCATCAACAAATAAAAACTAGAATAAAATGTTAGGGAGGGACTAGTGGAGAAGAGATCCAGTAGAACTAAAAAAAAATTGTAAAATACAAGTTATTTTATGTCTGGTTGCAACCAATCGTAAAATCAAGGCCTGCCCAAATACATTTTAGTTGACAAAAACTAAAACATTTCAGATGTTTAAAATATGACTAAAACTAAATGGAATTTTATTCAAAAGACGATTGATTTGTCTTATAACAAGATTAGAGGGAATCTAACAAACACAATTATGATTTATTTTGGTATTTCATTGCATTATTTAAATTATTGTATTATATACATCATGGTATAAAATGTTTATGTGAACCCGGGGGTCTGGTAGGGGGGTTAAGAAGCGACCTGGGTCTTGCAGCCACAGGACCACCAGATCAGAGGAAGAGACTGTCACAACTGCCAGCAGGCAGGCTATACAGTACATGACTATACTGACGAACAATCTATGTACTGAAAAGACACTTTTGTATGAACTGTGGGGAATTTGTATGAACTGCTTGCCCACACAGTGATGTCTCTTACCTCTGAAAAGCTTGTTTTAAAAAAGATTTAAAAAAAAGACTATTGACTAAAACTAAATCAAAATTTGATGTCAAAATGAACACTGTTTGTATGGCTTGGCACTGCAGGAGTCTGGTCTATAGACCAGAGTCCTGCAACGGGCCGGGTACCCGCGGATACCCGACGGGTACCCGCGTTTGACGGGTGAAAACGGGTGAAAATGTTACTTTGATAAGATCACGGGGACGGGGACGGGCGGTACTGAACTAATCGCGGGCGGCTATCATTTTATTGTGAAAATCAGAGAGCACTGTTTCCGCCCAAACAACGTAACTTGTGTAACTTAACAGCACAACTGCATGGAGCATGCTGGACAGTTATCTTAACTCACAAAAACACATTGAACATCCTGTTAAACCTTCAAATTAAAAGTATCTGATGACATAAACAACGACACATGTTTGCTGCGTAGATGCGCGTTCGCGCGTGGCTTAAGCTCGCTCCTCCGTACAAACCTGACCACTGAATGTAGCACTGTTGTTGAAGGCTGCTATCTTTTTCAACACACTTTTCAATAGGATTTACATTTTACACGGGTAAACGGGCGGACAACGGGTCGTTTATTTGACGGGCGGGGCGGGTCTGGTTCGTATTTTGAAATTATCACGGGTGACGGGTCGGTCTACGGATCTGAGTATTGACGGGCGGGGCGGGCGCGGGTTCTCAAAATTGGACCCGTGCAGGACTCTGCTATAGACCAATTATTTGTTTACCAACATTGAGACTGGACGCACAGGTGATTGTTTCATGCAATCAATTCCCAACACAATTGTTCCCCACATGTTTTGGGGTGCGCTGGTTTCAGTTCATTCAACCTCCTCTTGTGTGTTGGTTAGTGAGGCGCGTCCTACAGAGACATGACAGAATAGGTTTCATTTGGTGCCGGCCTGCGCGTGCATACTGGTTCTTATCAGTGTGACGTCGTCTGTTAAGGGGGGTCTATAGAAAACCTGTGAGTACGCGTCCGAAATGGACGTGTTTCGGCTACTCAGGCCCACTCGGGTTAACTGACAATCCTCTCTGTTAATTTATCCATGCATGACTTTATGAAGTTATACATCTTTGTAACTCCTGAGTTTTGCATACCCTCTGAGTTAAATGAACACAGAGGATTGTACAGGGTATCTAGTTAAAAGACGGTGAGGAACAGTTTGATGAGCTGTCTGTGGTCTCTCCTCCAGGAACAAGATCCTCATCTTTGGACTGTTTGAGGAGACGGCCCTGGCTGCTTTCCTGTCCTACTGCCCTGGCATGGACGTTGCCCTCAGAATGTACCCCCTAAAGTGAGTCTCGCACACACGCCTCACAATGTACCACAGACACGCATCTCTCACAATGTTTCATAGTCAGAAAACAAGAAGAGCATTCCACTGGCAAATGTGATATCTATTTCTCTCTCCATCTCTTTCTTATATCTCTCTCTCTCTACCTCTCTACATCTATATTATTACTTTGACGCTGATTTTTATTTATTTTTTTGTCTTTTCTTATTTATTTGAACATGTTCTAAAAAATTAAATGAAATGACAAAAAAGTCTAGAGAACGGACCATGAGTTGCGTCATGTCTTTTCCAAGTAAAATTGCCCCGTGGTTTCTGATCTGTGTGTGTTTTTGTGTCTCCAGACCCAACTGGTGGTTCTGTGCGTTCCCTTACTCCCTACTCATCTTTATCTATGATGAAATCCGTAAGCTGATCCTCAGACGCAGCCCAGGAGGTGAGAAACCACAAGACTTGCATCTGTTCCTCATGGCTGCGTTATGGGGAAATTTGTGACCTGCCCAAATATGTCACCATCTTGTGAACTTCACATAACGTCAGTGTCCTCGCATAGATCACTGTTATGTGAAGGTCACATATTTCAGCAGGTCACCAATTTCACTGTGACACCACCACGTTGAAGGAAGGCAGAAATTAAGTATTGGGTATCTGGTCTGCTAATCTATTTTGGCAATGACACAAGCATTATGTTTATTGGATTTGACATGGACATCACAAATTACATTTCAAATTACATTTCAACACCTTCTCTAAATGGAACTTCAATCTAAAAACCAATCAAATACAAGGAATTAAACATTGTAATGAAAAAATCTGACCCAATACATTATATGTGAAACTAAAGCAACATAATTATTCCAATACCAATCAGAATCTATTCATGTGAACACTGTTGATTTGATTTTAACCATGATTTTTAGTCTTCTGTTAAACACATTACCATCAGACTCTAGTTTTAGATCCGTGGGCATAGGGGGTTCCAGAGCTTTGCCCCATTTAAAGGAGTAGTTGACCCCCAAAAAACACTTATTTTCTATCAATTACACACCCCACTGTTTTTGTCGCTTTCCTGAACCAATAATTATGATTGGGTGGCTGCTCAGTAGGAGACTCTTTGATTCTCTTACCGGATATCAAACTATTGGATTAGGAATGCGACAAAGCTAAATAAAATTTCCATGAATTCAAGGCTTAATTGATAGAAAATAAGTGTATTTTTTTTGGGGTGAACTACTCCTTTTTAAGGGCTGTTCCCACTGAGAACCACAACTATGAAAATATAGTTTTAAAAGTCAAGTGGATGGCAGAGTTCACACCAACTATATACATGTAGTTCTAGTGCTCAGTGTGAATGGTGCTTTACCTAGAAGGCAGACTGTCCAAATGTGTTCTTGCACTGAACAGAACTTGTATCTAACGTCCCTTCCTCTGCGTGTTTTGTTTTCTCTCCCTGTGTGCGTCCCAGGTTGGGTGGAACGAGAGACCTACTATTAAGAGGGTGCCCCGGCGATCCACCACCACCACCCGTCCCGTCCCCATCTCCTCCGTCAGCCTGCATTCTCCTCCTCCTCCCCTCCAACCTCCTCCAGTCTTTTTAAATTCTCTCTGCATGAAATATTTTGTCTTGCTGCTCGGAAAAAAACGAAAACAAGTTTTAACCTGTGATGGGAAGAAAAAAAAAAACCAATTGGAAGGTGTTTTTTTTATATTAGAGCAGTGGTTCTCAAAGTGGGGTCCAGGGACCCTCATGGGACGGCCCTTGAGAGGGTTCCCCTTACGGGTCCATTTGGTTCCTGAGTTATGGGGGTCCTTGAAATGAAAACAGTTTGAGAGCCACTGTTGTTAGAGAATGCTTGATACTACTAATAGACAAACACTGAGACTGATGATGTTGTTACCATGCTAATGATGTTGTGAACACACTGACAATGCGTGCCTTGTTTATGAAACAGGACCAATTTTATACATGTTTTTAACGTTCAATAAAAATACGCTCGAGTCAGGTCCCACCTGGGTGTGGTGTGTCAGTGTTTCTTTTCTTTTGCAAAGCTGCACCATGTAACTTTCCTTTTCTGCCCTGGTTTCCAGCACTGAAATGTTTTACTTTAAAAATCTACAATATACCTTTAAATTGTAGTACTACAAGAGTGAGCCTGATCCATGTTCAATGCTGGAGTACTTTGAAAATTGGTTTTAGTAAAGTGCATGAGCCAAGTGCCTTTCTCTTTAGAATCATAGTGTTTTAGTTTAGTCAGTATCGTAGTAGTAGGTTTATCAAGTATCATAGTAGTAGGTTAGTCAGTATCAAGTATCATAGTAGTAGGTTTATCAAGTATCATAGTAGTAGGTTAGTCAGTATCAAGTATCATAGTAGTAGGTTAGTCAGGATCATAGTAGTAGGTTTATCAAGTATCATAGTAGTAGGTTAGTCAGTATCAAGTATCATAGTAGGTGTATCGTGATGAGAGGAAGTGCCATGCATGATAGGAGAGAGTTTTTTTTTGTGTGTATCGTGATGAGAGGAAGTGCCATGCATGATAGGAGAGAGTTTTTTTTTGTTTTTTTTTGTGTGTGTTGTTCGTCGAAGACGATGCCAACAGAGTAACTTCTTTGTCAAGGTTGGGTGGTCCTCCATGCACTGCTTGGGCGACAAATCCTGGTTCAAATGGCAATCTTTACTGCCTTCAAATGGCAAGAGACAATCTTTGCTGCCTTTTTTGTTTTCATTGTTCAGATCTTAAACGCCTCCTTTCTTTAATATACAATTTGATTGACTGATCATAACGTTACAGCCAATACCTTTAATTATGTTGATGGACTGGCATTATCATCAGTCTGAGTTAAAAGTAAAATGGCAGCTTGTGATGGACATTTTCATCAATATTCTATTTTTGCCACAGACATTCTGAATATATATTTTTTTACCAGCAGAAACACATATGTGCTAGACATTTTACAATGATAGTTGTATATCTACATTAACCACTGAATAACATCTACATTAACCACTGAATAACATAAGAAATATAAGCCTATCTACAAGCACGCTTTTTGTTGGAAAGAAACCATGCAACAATTAGTCCGTGAGCCAGGACCCCAAAAATGGGGTCATCATTACCATCTGGGGTGATTAATTCTCATAGTGATTTTTGGGTAGGTATACACCCCTAGAGCTAGGAAAAATGTGATGGTGGTAGCTAAGGCGGTAGCTATCTGTGTGTTATAACCACAAGCCAAAACACAGTTTTCAAAATCCGAATGAAGCATTCTACTTCAAACTGATGGTTCTCTCTTATTATTGACCCTCTCTCTCTGAAAAATGGTTGGGATAAAGCTCAGACTATATATTGTCCAGAAAGGTTGTTAAAATTTGCATATCTAGAATATTTTTCTGTTACAGGCAGTGACTATATGTGACATAAGATTTGGTACTTTGGTTTTAATGAAAGATGGAACACAAAGGGTTCCTTTGTAAATTACCTATAGATTTAAAACCATGTTTACATACATAGATTCTAATGAAATTCAATAAACAGAATATAGTGCAATGGGTAAGAAAATATCCAAAATGGCCACTAAACACACGCCTGGCAATTTTTTACTTTTAATCCGCTTGTCTTAGAATACCTCTTTTTTAGGGTTTTCATATGTAGAATCCATTCCTGATGTTATTTTTTTAATGTCAATCATGTCAAAGGTCAGGTTAAAATTGACCTCTGGGAGAACAACAAATGGAAACAACTTGATGAATATTCATGATTTTGTTTTGTGAAAAGTGTCATTAACATGTCACAAGAATTGGTATTCATAATAACATAAATGATATAATGTCAAATATGTATCTTTTGCAACTACATCTGTATTCTCCAACCCACATCCTGTTCTACCTCATCCTTACAAGTATCCTCCTTATTAACATCACTCCTCATCTGTAGCTTGAACATATCATCAGTAACCATCTTCACCAGAGCAGTTACAGTACATCAGTGATGTACTTCTCACTCTCTGTGCCCTAAATTGATATTGCACCATGTCACATAGCTCTGACGGTGGGGTCACCCTTAGCAATGACAGGAACAAGAATATCCTAGATCTCCTATCCAAATTTTGTGACATCAAACGACTTGTCAGGTGGGGCTTGGTGGTCTGCCACTTTCCACAACATCACTTGTAAATAAATGAGCCCACATGTGGTGCAACAGGTTGGTCTGTGTTGGAGGAAGGGCCATTGACTTGTGGCACCCACCTCACCCAGCACATCAGGGTAGCCTGGGAAGTTCCCTGCCAGCAAAGTGTAGTGTGCTCTGATCTTGCCTTTGTCATACATATAAGACTGTCCCATCCCAATGCTCCATCTATACTTTACACTGTAGGTCCACCTGATACACAGCATACAACAGGACAAGAACATCAGTGTAATCACTGAGCATGTGTATCACACCCTTTCCAGAGATGGCTGCATCAGGGATATAGGAACTCATGGTGATGTCTGCCTCATCATGACTAAATGCAGTATCTATCGTCAGCACTGAAGGTGTACAACATGCTCAACGGCTTCTGCTTAATGTTCTTACTCTTCATGATGACATCTCATGTGGGTAAAGGACATTACTATTCACAACAGCATGGGGGCAAATTAGCCAAGGATGGGATTGAAGAGATGATCTTTCTGTGTGTGAGGAATCCTACACCCCAATATTTTATGACCAAGACACACCAGTGCTTCAACTCTCCCTCTGTTTCTGCACATTTTGGGGAAGGCTTCAGTCCACTCCACTCACATGCATCATGACAGCATCTTTCCTGATCGTTATGGCAGTCTGCTCCCCAGACTGGTCAGCAGAGACAGTGATCCATCATGGTGCCGACAGACAAGGTCTAGCTTAGCCTCTATGCTATGGCATGGAGCGCAGGCACTGGGTTAGATATCAAGCACACTGCACATGGCCAGCATGGAAGAAGTGCTTCAGTCATGTGCTTCATGAGAGAAAAGGTGAAGTTAATGTCAATGTGTCTCCCTGCGCATTCAAACTGGTGGATGTGAAGTGTAGGAAGAAGTTGTCTACCCACTGTCAGCCAGTAGGATGGAGATGTGCAGTGTCCAGGTAGGCTACTGCTGTATCTGTTCAAATGTCTTTGGCCAAGTTGATAGAAACCACTTCAGAGTGCTGCTGATACACTCAGGACTGACCACTGAACTTGCCTGTCATTTTCTGCAACCACATGCATTTCCACTTCCAGTGCTGAACCTTGCATCAGTTTTGCAATGCAGCTGAAGAATATAAGATGCTTATATACCTGCAAGGTGTCACGGCTCCATGTCAATTGTGAGGTGAATAGGGCCTGCTGTACATGTCAACCAGTGACCATATCTGCTGCCTGCTTGGACGATAAGGTGTGAGAGAGACCTTGACCTGACCTTTAGCACATAGGCCAAAGACTGACCAGCAAGTCAAAACATAACATTAGAAATAGATTCTACACCTATGAATGCTCCCCCCCCCCCAGGTCCCCATATGAATCACGTTCACAGATTCCCTCACACAACTGCAATATTTTGTTGTTTTTAACATAATTTAGTACAATGGAACATCACCATGGGATGGACACCATCTTTGATTTGGCAATACAAAATTAACTGATGGTAATTTCACTGATTCAGCCATATTTCTTGAACCCTAAGACCTAGTTTTAGACACCAAAACCACCTTTCTAGGTTGAACAGTATCATAAAGCCATTTAAGCTCCTGGCAGTCATATTGGACGCCATCTTGAAAATGATGGCTTTACGAGAAATATAATTTCCTAGATTTTTTTGTATGTTCTTAAGCATGCCTAGACGTACCAGAATCAATTGAAAAACCTTTTGTATATTTTTTTTGGGGGGGGTTAATAGTATGTTTTCATATATTGACCCATGTAATTTTCGCCTAGTGTTATAACATAAAATGCATGATAGCTACCATTGGTGCAAGGCTATCACATATTTTCTAACTCTAGACATGCATACCTTGACAAAAATCACTATGAGCATTAATCACCTCAGATGGTAATGACCAACCCACCTGGCTCACGGACTAAATGACTGTGCTTAGTTTGATCAGGTTAATGTTGCATTATCGGCGGTGGCGAAGGTCTTATCTGAATGACAGGTGCAATGGCTTACTAGTCCAGCCAACAACCCCCTGCATCAAAGAAGCTAGCTCCCTCAGTACAGGAAGTTGTGGAGAAATGGTACGCAACAATATAATGCTACACAGTCGACTTTACCCTTTCCTTCACACAGAAGCACTAGTCGAAGCAACCTGTTAGCTGACTGAACCCTCTTAAACATGCGTCACGCTCTACTACCCTCTAGGGGCTACAGAAGCACTGGTGAAAAGCAACACAGACAGCACTGAAGAGTAGCCGGTACTAATAGCGAAGCGGACTAAGTCAGAGTACAAGGCCTAGAAGCGTCCATCTCTGGGGCTCGTCGCACTAAGGGCTGCGGGTTCGAATCCTGGTTTGCACCTGAGTCACCAAGCCCAGTACACCCGAGTTGCTACCGCTTGCCGTACTAAGTTCAAATCCAGCAAAGTCCCATAAAGCCAGGTACTGAAGATTGTCCCGACCATGCGAGAGCGGGGAGGGCGGGGGGGTTTATTCCCCCTGGTTTCCAGACAATAAAGGGGAGGGGTTATAGAAAAAATATGAATGGACAGCTGAAACATTACAGAAAGATTGAGAGAGGGATAGGGTACTTTAAATACAAATATTTTTGTGCATGGAAGTGCAAAGCCCGTTTTTGGAGGATTTCCCCAAATCTCAGCTGTTTATTAGCGTTTTTGTGTAAAATAATGTCGCCATGGTTACGGGGCTGCCCAGCTATGGGACGAACTGCCTCCCGGGTTGATATCCTCCACGGATAGTCACTCTACCTCAGCTCAAATGGGTAGAGTGGATAGTCACTCTACCTCAGCTCAAATGGGTAGAGTGACTGCCTGCTCCAACAGTGTGTCTGACAGGTCAAATATATGGCATCAACATAGAGATAAGGGGGAGGAAATAAGTCATAGGACAGTTACCCTAATCTGCAAAGATAATAATTAGTAATATAAATGCCTCCCAAATTCATTGGGTTAGTCATAGTGACATGTTTTGTTTGTCTCAGACCAAGGAGCACAATGGAAATAAGTCACATGACTTTATTAGTTTATATCCTTGCCGAAAAGCATGTAAGGTGTTTTTTTCTTTTAAACTATTAAGATCTGAGGCTGATTCTACTAATTCAAATATTATACTTTTACTCCACTACAATTATTTGACAAAATGTAGTTATTGTTATTACAGAACATACATTACATTAACATCATGAGCTTGTAGATTTGCTATTTTCAAAGGATTTCTGCATAATGAGTACTTTAAGTACATTTTGAATTCCGGACATTTACTTGTCACAGAGTATTTCTGTATTGATACTTTTTCCACCGATGATTAAATGCAAGTAACTTGGATAACAATGACTCGTTCTCATGCTATTCATCAAAAATGTGGAATGCCCTACCTAAAGGAGTGTAAAACCCTACTCACTTTCAAAACTGCCCTAAAGATACACCTTCAGGAGGCTGCAATTCGAAAATGGCCTCTGTCTAAGTCTTAACCTACTACCCCCCCCCTCTTTCATTTTCCTCTTTTGTATATATATTTTTTCTCTCTTCAGACCAGTAACCTGAAAGCTGATTGTATGACATTCTGTATAGTAGTGTGTCTGTCTCATATATGTCATCATGATTTGTGTGCATGGGGTTCTCATCTTAAACAAGCTGCGTGCTTAACTGAGTCTTCCAGTTTAGTAGACCTTGTATTGTGAATTTTGTACTTCCATGTACTGTGATTCTCATGTCTTACTAAATAAAAGTACATCAATCAATGACTGAAAAATGTAGGCTATTTTATTAGTTAGGGGAAACAAGAGTTCACATTATATTATTATAATAGAGGCTATCTATACAACAAGAGAGACTAAAATGAATGAATTGCCTTCTGATATGATGTAAAAACGAGAAAGCATTTGAATAACGAATTGGATAATGTTTTAAACCATAGCATTATGTTATCCTAGAGCAGCCTCATAGTACTACAGGGGGTCCGCAAATTGCGCCAAATATATGATAGAACCTCAGCGAAAATAGCCGATCTACAAGCTCGCCCTTGTAGATCTCTTACCAAGTAGCCTACAGATCCAAATGTGACGGGTGGAATAAAACTTGGACAATGTTTAGCTGTCCAAGAGGTTTGTCGGAAAGGAACATTAAGGCAGTCAGTAAAAGCTCTCATTCTGCAATGACTGTGCTTAGTTTGATCAGGTTAAGGTTGCATTATCGGTCACAAGCATCGTTGACAAACTGGAATAGTAGTGCTCTCCCCGAGCCGGAGTCGAACCCCTGACCCGCGGCTAACCAGTCCGGCCAACAACCCCCTACGCCAACAGATAAGCTGAGGCTACAGTATGTTACTTTATATGGTAGCCTATAGTATAGAAGCAAGCAGAGCCATATTGAATGACGCGTGATTTGTGCTGCAATGTTTAGTGTAGATCGTTTCAAACTCCACTCACTCTTCAGAAGCACTAGTCAAAGCCAACACAGAAAGCAGTGAGGATTAGCCGGTACCAATAGCGAAGCGGACTAAGTCAGAGTCACCAGGCCTAGTACACCCGAGTTGCTACCGCCTGCCGTACTAAGGGCCGCGGGTTCGAATCCTGGTTTGCACCTAAGTCAGAGTCACCAAGCCTGGCAGACCTCGATTGCTACCGCTTGCCGTACTAAGTTCAAATCCAGCTAAGTCCCATAAAGCCAGGTACTGAAGATTGTCCCGACCATGCGAGAGCGGGGAGGGCGGGGGGCGTTTATTCCCCCTGGTTTCCAGACAATAAAGCGGAGGGGTTATAGAAAAAATATGAGTTGGCAGCTGAAACTTACAGAAAGATTTGCTTCAGTGGTGGAAACATAACGTTCAAATGTTTTCTTAAGTAAAAGTATCAATACTGCAATGAATTCGGGTAGTACAAAAGTAATGTAAAAGTACTAGTGGGCAGAATAACTGTCTAACATGCTTTTGAAAGTAGCATATCTACAAGCTTGTGAGAGGTTGTATCTGCTATTTTCAAATAGCCAAAGTTTATATAGAGCGTGTGTGTTGCTACTAACGTGGGGCGGGACACACATCATCCACCAGGGGGCAGTACATTGGTACCAGATGGGTTGGGACCGCGTCAGTGGATTTGGACTCTTTGGTCTGACCCCTGACCTCCAGGGATCAAGGGTCACAGAGGCACGCAAGCCTCCACGCCATGACAAGGTAGAGTCCATGTGGAGGGAGGGTCATTTTAGATGTTAACCATTATCTTATACTTTGGCTATTTTTGTGCCACTGCCACGCTATGAGCTTGTAGATCTGTTATTTTTTTGAAAAGTCATGTTTTTTTTTTGCAACTCAAATCTTTGCATCTGGGATTCTATATTTTTGAAAAAACTTATGTTGCTATAATCAGTGGTTCTCAAACTTTTTCATGTCAAGGACCCCCAAAATGATATGTATTTGGTCACGGACCCCCATCTCAAAATATGATAGAGATATATGATAACTAATATAATAGAAGATATATGATGATATATAATAGAAGATATATGATAACTAATACAATATAACAGAAGATATATGATAACTAATATAACAGAAGATATATGCTAACTAATATAACAGAAGATATATGATAACTAATATAATAGATTATAACTATTATAATAGAAGATATATGATAACTAATACAATATAACAGAAGATATATGATAACTAATATAATAGAAGATATATGATAACTAATATAATAGAAGATGATAACTGATGGAGCTGTTTCTTCTTATCACCCACACAAAGTACCAGACACTTTCATAAAGGCGACAAAGAAAAGCAGACTCGAAGACAGGCAGCCATTGGTTATAACGATTATATTATATCTTTAGTCAGACATGAGAGACATGGGAAGGTTACAGTATCACAGGTGTTAACGCATCATCGGTCGGGTCTCTCTCAATGAGAACAGAGAAAGCACTGGATTTTAACAGCATCCGTTAACATAAACATATGACATCATGGAAGATCGGAGGAGTAATCCTGCCATTGGTGGAGAGTGATGATGCTAGTTGTCGTCAGATGAAGATGAGGATGGTAGATGAAGATGATGATGATGGTGTTGAAAGTTTTTAACTCAAATCTTTGCTTCTGGGGATTTTACAAATGTCTTCTAAATCCTAACTTACTTTTTTTCCTATATTTTTATTTTTTACTTATGTTGCTATATTATCAATGGTTTTCATGTCAAGGACCCCCAAAATAATATGTATTTGACCGCGGACTCTCTCCCATCTAAAAATAGTTCCAGGGACCCCCAGAAGCAAAGATTTGAGTTAAGAATGTATATAAAAGATTTGCACACATTTTCAGGACTTTTCTAATCTCTACAAGCAGATCTACAAGCTCATAGCCGCGCTATGAGCGTAGATGTGCTATTTTTGAATAGCCAAAGTATAAAATGACAAAGATGCTTTCCTGGTTTGAATGGGTTAAACGTAGGGTAAGTGATTTTCTTTGGTTAAAATAAGTGTTAAATAGCTCTATATTCTTTCTGATAGTACTCATTGCTATAGTGTTTGTTCAGTAACAGGAGTCTCCATGTCTCTCCCGCTCTGTATTAGCAATTTTATCCAACCAGGATAGAGAAAGCAGTTAGGATACAGATTAAACAAATGAAATTGGTAGTGATGACACAAAGAAATGAGCAGCCAAAATTGTAACACAATACGAATGAAGCCGATAAATGGGTACTCTCTCCTGATTGGCTGAAAATGTGTATTTCAGGAGAGATGGGAGACTCCTGTTACTGAACAAACACTATGGCAACAACGAGGAGCGTCACTGCTCCACAATGTAATGAGTACATCCATGAGTATCGCCTCAGGTGCCTCCCTAGGCCGGACTTGAACCTGTGGCCTTGCTTGCCGTTTGTAATTGAACCTGTGCCTCTGGTCGCCGTGTGGCACCTCCACACATTTACACATGTTTCGTTTAGTGCTTTCAAGTGTGGTTTCTGAATGTTAGTCTTAAAACATGCTTCAGAGTAAAGAAGCAGGAGGATTTGAACTCTCGACCTTTGGTACAGTGTGTTAACACAGTAAGCTACCATGCTGCCTGCTTCAAAGCAGTTTTCATTCTGCTTTAACTAACAACAAACGACGATACAAACAAAAGACATGTCAATAATAAATATGCAGTTACAATATTTTAGTTTTTTCTCTTTGCATGGTTTGTTGCTTGTCTAGATGTTTGAATGTTTATGGAAACAACCCCACAACAAATGTGGGGTTCCCCTAGCAAAACCTATTTTTCAGCCTTCTGGGGGATTCTACAAATGTCTAAATCATAGCCTTAAAAAAAAAAACTTATGTTGCTATAATCAGTGGTTCTCAAACTTTTTCATGTCAAAGACCCCCAAAATGATATGTATTTGTATTTCTAGAGTCTATTTTCAGTCAGGACAGCAATGGGGAAGGACATCATCTGTTGTTGTGTTTGCTGGCTGTGATAGTAGCAGTGCTGGTGGGACAGTGAAGGACTAAAGGCATGATGAATAAATCCGGAAAATGTGTCGGCGAATAAACTAGTAATGTACTGTGGTGGTTGATGCATCATTCATACAGGTTGAGGCTATAAATTTGCTGTGAAAAATCAACTTTATTTCCGAAAAAGTTTACTTTTTATTTATTTTTATTGAATACTTTATTTAGAAGTTTGTAGAGAAAAAAACCACATGGAAGTACAGTTCAAAATACAAGGTCAACTAAATATGATCAACTAAAAGTGTCTTAAATGACAGATACATGACAGATACACTACTATGCAGAACATCATGCAGAACATCATTAAACAAACAGTTTAAAGGTAAGAAAAACCAAATATACAGTAAACAGTTCGAGGGGGGGGTGGGAGGTTATGACTTTTACAGGGGCCAGTTTAGAAGCAGCCGGTATTAATTTTTTCTTTTCGTTTTGAAAGCGAGTAGGGTTTTACACTCCTTCACTCCTTTTTTGTGTGTGTGTGTGGGGGGGGGGGGGGGGGGCTGTCAGAATGTCAGGACGGTAATCCTGGTGCTGAGACTGATGCCATGGCGTCTCATGATGATATGGTGCTATGGAGACACAAAGAGACTCCTTTGACCGGTCGTCATCAAATTATTGGCTTAGGAATGCGACAAAAACTAAAAAATCGCCATGAATTCCAGGCAGTGTAATTGATAGAAAATAAGTAATTTTTTGAGTGAACTATTCCTTTAAGGCCTACGGTGTCCCTCCCAACTTGCTCCGGGCAATAGAGACCATGTACGCAGGAACAAGGGCCAAGCTGGTGACCTGGGATGGCAACAGTGAGGAGTTTGACATCCTGGCTGGGGTACTGCAAGGGGACACCCTCGCCCCCTTCCTCTTCGTCATAGTTCTGGACTTTGCGCTCAGGATCTTGGCTTCACTCTAACGCAGGGGTCTTCAACGTTTTCAGGCCAAGGACCCCCTAGCTGAGAGAGAAATGAAGCAGGGACCCCCTCTATATTGTATAACATGGTGTTTGAGATTAAACTTTTTTTTTTTTTACTTGGTCTGCTCCATTTTCCCTCGACAACTATATAGTCCGGGAGTCAAAGGGTGATTTTTGGCTGAACGTGGTTTCGTCGGTTAAAGTTTTTTTCTCAACTGATTCTTGCTGCTGGGGGTCCCCTCTTAAGGATTCAAGAGGGTGCGCAGTGAAATCCCTTGAGCATTTTTTATTATTAACCCCTTAATGCCCAAAACACTAAAAATTCACCCAAAATAGACTTCTATGGTATTTCATGCAAAATACTTGATCTAAATGCTTAAATTTGGTTTCTACAGTGTGTATCCATGTAAGTGGATGTGTACAGTGCATTAGATTTAATATTTATGCATTTTTTAATATTAACCCCTTCCTGCCCAGAACAACATAATCTTTAAACTTTGATATTGTACATGCACAGAAATCAAATCAAATCAAATGCATTAGATCTGCTTTCTACACTAGTGGAACTTTTTTCCTTTTGGATGAATGCACATTAACCCTTTCAGGCCTTCCATCTTGAGCATCCTGCACAAAAATATCTACAGAACATATTCCCAATTTGGTGTTTCCCATAGCTTTCCCATAGTGTTTGTATGGCCTCCAGAGGTCCGCGGGGACCCCCTGGCGGACCCCCAGACGAAAATCTCAACTTTTTTCGGCTTGTTGATCTGCTCTTTTTCGGGCCAAAACGGGCGGTACCTCCCTGTCCCTGGGTCGCCCGGCGCCGGCGGAGGGCTCGTTGGATCCGGGCCGGGGGTGCGCACGCGTCGGTGCCCCCCCCGGGTCCCTGGGTCCCTGGGGCTCTGGCCTCTCCCCTGCGTGAAATTTCGCGTGGGGGGAAAGTGGCCACTGGTGCCAGCGGGTATGGACCATGCCCGGAACCGGGGCATGGTCCTGGGGCAGTGTCGGCGCCGCGAGAGGCCCCAAATCCTGGAGGATTCGGAAAAAAGCCAGGATTTCTTCAGAGTCCAGAGCTCCCAGGAAGCTGTGGGCTCACGGCCTCTCCCCTGCGTGAAATTTCGCGTGGGGGGAAAGTGGCCACTGGTGCCAGCGGGTAGCTATGGACCATGCCCGGAACCGGGGCATGGTCCTGGGGCAGTGTCGGCGCCGCGAGGGGTCCCTTGTCCTGGATCTCCGCGTCGTACCTCCCTGTCACCTGCCCGTAGCCCAGGAGGCGTCTGGCTCGTGCCTGCCTCCCTCCTTTGAAAAAGTCTCCCGCGCGAGACGCCGACTCGCTCCAGACCATACCTATGGAGCTTGGCCGTCGCGATGCCCAGCGCGAGGCTCCGTCTCGGGTGGCGGCGCGGGCCCCCTCCTCCTGGATCTCCGCGTCGTACCTCCCTGTCCCCTCCCCGTGGCCCAGGAGGCGTATGGCTCGTCCCTGCCTCCCTCCTGTGAAAAAGTCTCCCGGGCGAGGCGCCGACTTGTTCCAGAACGCACCTATGGAGCTTGGCCGTCGCGAAGCCCGGGGCGAGGCTCCGTCTCGGGGCGGCCCGGGTGGCCTGAGAGGGGCGCCCGGTGGTGGTGGCTGAGGAGAACCATGAAATCGGAGGCCTCTTCCCAGCGGGCTTATGGGAAGAGAGAGGCCTCCGGTCGGGCACGGCCGGGTGGACGGGCGCCCCGGAGGTCCTCGTGGAGCCCAAGAGGATCTGGGCTCTGCCCTGGCCCCCTCCTTTGAAATTCTCTCCCGGGAGTCTCGGCAACTTTTCCCATCCCGGATATATGGAACCGGCGTGCGGACGCCGAGGATGGGACGACGGCAGGCCCGAGAGAGGCCTCCGGTCGGACGCGGTAGGGCGGCCTAGCACCCTGGAAGTTCTCGTGGAGCCCACGAGGACCTGGGCTCTGCCATGGCCCCCTCCTTTGAAATTCTCTCCCGGGAGTCTCGCCAACTTTTCCCAGCCCGGATATATGGACCAGCGTGCGGACACTGGGGACACGGACGGCAGGCCTGCCCGAATGCAGGGCCCGCCGTCGGCCACGGTGGCCACTCTAGTCTTGCACTGTGTTCCACGGGAACCACGCCGCCCGCGAGGGCCGTGGAACCCGCTACTTTTTCCTGACCGATAGGCACTCGTAGCCCGCCTCTTGCAAGGGCCCCGCCGGCACCTCGTGTGCTTCGGCGGACGCTGCTTGCAGCCTGCAGGGCCGTCACCCCTGCCGTCACTTTGTCCCCGGGCGGGGAGCCAGCCGGGGAGCCGGCCGGTCAGTCCCCCCCGTTCGCGGGGTGGGCCCCGGTCGGCCACCCTAGCCCGGGGCCCGCGGAGGTCGGAGCCGGCTCTGCGCCGTGCGTGCCGTACGGCTGCCTGTGGACCTTGTGTCTCTAGCAGCCTGCTGGCGCCCGGCGCACTCCGGCCGACCCACCGCGGAGCGTGCGGTTCCTGGGGAGGCTGGCGGTCTTCTCACCGCGTCTCGGCGAGCCTCCTCGCTCACGGGGGGAGCCGCCACCAGCAACCCGTTGCTTTACGACCTCAGATCAGACGAGACGACCCGCTGAATTTAAGCATATTACTAAGCGGAGGAAAAGAAACTAACAAGGATTCCCCCAGTAGCGGCGAGCGAAGAGGGAAGAGCCCAGCGCCGAATCCCCGCCCGCGGTGGGCGCGGGAAACGTGGCGTACAGGAGACGGCTGTCGCCCGGGTGTCGATCGGGGGCCTGAGTCCTTCTGATAGAGGCTCAGCCCGTGGACGGTGTGAGGCCGGTAGCGGCCCCCGACGCCCCGGGGCAACGTCTCCTCGGAGTCAGGTTGTTTGCGAATGCAGCCCAAAGCTGGTGGTAAACTCCATCTAAGGCTAAATACCGGCATGAGACCGATAGCGGACAAGTACCGTGAGGGAAAGTTGAAAAGAACTTTGAAGAGAGAGTTCAACAGGGCGTGAAACCGTTAAGAGGTAAACTGGTGGGGTCTGCGCAGTCTGCCCGGAGGACTCAACCCGGCCGGGGATCGCCCTTTCAGGGGGACCCCGCCCCGGGCGCTGCCGTGCCCTCGCCGGGCGCACTTTCTCCGCGGCGCTGCGTCGCGACCGGCTCTGGGTCGGCCTGGAAGGGCTCGCGGCGAAGGTGGCTCAGGTTGCTCGCGCGCCTGAGCTTTACGGGGGGTCGCCAAAAGATGGCGGCCCCCCTCCGGATGCGCACTTCATGTTTGTGAACAACATGGCGCCAAATGACTCGTAAACGACCTGATTCTGGGTCAGGGTCTCGTAAGTAGCAGAGCAGCTGTATGACCGCGATCTATTGAGAGTCAACCCTCGATCCAACCTTTTGTCCGGGACGCCGGGGCCGGCACGTGGCCCCCCGGCGTACCTGACGTTAAACTAACAACCTTTTTCAGAGCGCGCCGCACTCCCAGGGGTGACGGCGCCTCCCGGGAACGGGGCAGATTCAGCGGGGAAAGAACACCCTGTTGAGCTTGACTCTGTTGAGGAGCAGGCTTGTCCCCGGCCCGGGGACGGAGGCTTCTCCCCGCCCGGCAGGGGCCAGGCCCGGGCCTGGCCTCTGCCGGGTCCAAGGCGCTAAGTCCATGATAGTCCCATGGGCGCGCCTGGCCGTTTGTACCACCAGGTCCACGCGGTGCTTTGGCCGCGGCCTGCCACTTCACTTAACGCCCGCTGAGGGGTTCTTAACACATTGACTGCCAGAGTTTATTCATAATGTACTCACCCCTGTGCCAGCAATTTGCGTGTTTTTTAATGTTTTTGTTTTGTAATTTTTCATTCAAATACATTCTCTGATTGTGTTGTCAAGCACCTACGATTGTTCCACCAGTAGAGAGCAGCACATCCAAACATTGATCACCTCGCTCACCCCCTCCCAAACAGGCCCACGTCATATCCGGTCATTCAAAGGATGTGACGTTTCGACAATTCCCGGCCCGCTGATCGGCCTGAAAACGACGTGATACACTACGACGATGGCTGTTAGTCACCCGGACCAAAGAAAATAGAAGTTGAGCTGTCCGTTTGTCTTTTCTACCGTGTGAAAAACCGTGTTTTTCCTTATTCTGGCCGAAAATCACCGGAGAAAAACAACGTGACCCGGAAATGATTTTTTTTTTTTACATCCGGCTCCGGGTGAGTGTGACGTAAGTGGAAAACGAAAGTGTTGATGAGAAATAAACACAGCCGTGCGATCACAGATTAAACAATGAAAATTCAAAAGAACGTGTAAACAGGCTCTTATGAATCCTGGCACTCAAGCGATGGATTTGAAAGAACGTGTAGACGGGATCTTGGCACTGTATGTGTTAAGAGTGGGTCCACGCCTGGAGAGCCGGGTGTCCCCCGGAGGCGTGGGTCCCCCGGACTGGAGCGAGTACCCAGCTTCGAGGCTCCCTGGGTCGGGTCAAAGCCTCCCCGGGGGTCCCTGGGGTCCCTGGCCGGAGAGGCCCGAGCCGACCGGCCGAGTGGCCAGGCTCGAGCCTCTGGAGGTCCCCGGACTGGAGCGAGCACCCAGCTTGGGGGGTCCCTGGGCCGGGTCGAGGCCTCCCCGGGGTTCCCTGGGGGTCCCCAGCCGTGGGTCTGGAAAAAGGACAAAGTCCTGCGGTCGAAAAAGAGCAGATCCACAAGCCTGGATAGGCCTGTGGTGGCCGCGGGGCGCAATACCGCCGGCGTCCACAAGGCGGCGCCGTCCCCGGTCCCTGGTACCCATCAGGGGTCCATGGACCACCTCCTACCCAGGGACGGTGGCTCCCGGGGCGGGTAGAGCGGGCGAGTGTGCACCCGGCACTGTGCCGTGAGGCACTGGGCTCCCTGGCCCTTGCCCTGTGTGAAGGGGAGAGCCAGGGAGAAGGGCCGACTGGTGCCATCTAGTAGGTAGGGACCATGCCCAGGAAGTGGCCTCTTCCTGGGGCAGCGATGGGCCACGGACCGTGGCCCATACAAACACATATTCCAATTTGATGCGCTAAATCAATATTTTTGCATAAAATGCCATAAAAAACGTTTTTTGTTTTGGGCATTTAAGGGTTAATGACTAAAAGATGGTTGGCCTCAAAGGCTTAATATGCATTCATCCAAAAGGAAACATGACCAGTTCCACTATTAGACTTAGTAGAAAGCAGATCTGATGCATTTGATTTGATTTCTGTGCATGTTCTATTTCACAATATCACAGTTTAAAGATTAAGTTGTTCTGGGAATGAAGGGGTTAATATTTAAAAGTTTACAAATATTAAATCTAATGCACTGTACACATCCACTTACATGGATACACACTGTAGAAACCAAATTTAAGCATTTAGATCAAGTATTTTGCATGAAATACCATAGAAGTCTATTTTGGGTGAATTTTTAGTGTTTTGGGCATTAAGGGGTTAATAATAAAAAATGCTCAAGGGATTTCACTGCGCACCCTCTTGAATCCTTAAGAGGGGACCCCCAGCAGCAAGAATCAGTTGAGAAAAAAACTTTAACCGACAAAACCACGTTCAGCCCCATGACTCCCGGACTAATATCCCTGTGCCAAAAATAGCAGATCTACAAGCTCTGCGAGGCGTTGTGAGCTTGTAGATCTGCTATTTTTGGCTAAAGTTCTCCCCTGAATAGGGCGTACCTGACGTTAAACTAACAACCTTTTTCAGAGCGCGCCGAACTCCCAGGGGTGACGGCGCCTCCCGGGAACGGGGCAGATTCAGCGGGGAAAGAACACCCTGTTGAGCTTGACTCTGTTGAGGAGCAGGCTTGTCCCCGGCCCGGGGACGGAGGCTTCTCCCCGCCCGGCAGGGGCCAGGCCCGGGCCTGGCCTCTGCCGGGTCCAAGGCGCTAAGTCCATGATAGTCCCATGGGCGCGCCTGGCCGTTTGTACCACCAGGTCCACGCGGTGCTTTGGCCGCGGCCTGCCACTTCACTTAACGCCCGCTGAGGGGTTCTTAACACATTGACTGCCAGAGTTTATTCATAATGTACTCACCCCTGTGCCAGCAATTTGCGTGTTTTTTAATGTTTTTGTTTTGTAATTTTTCATTCAAATACATTCTCTGATTGTGTTGTCAAGCACCTACGATTGTTCCACCAGTAGAGAGCAGCACATCCAAACATTGATCACCTCGCTCACCCCCTCCCAAACAGGCCCACGTCATATCCGGTCATTCAAAGGATGTGACGTTTCGACAATTCCCGGCCCGCTGATCGGCCTGAAAACGACGTGATACACTACGACGATGGCTGTTAGTCACCCGGACCAAAGAAAATAGAAGTTGAGCTGTCCGTTTGTCTTTTCTACCGTGTGAAAAACCGTGTTTTTCCTTATTCTGGCCGAAAATCACCGGAGAAAAACAACGTGACCCGGAAATGATTTTTTTTTTTTACATCCGGCTCCGGGTGAGTGTGACGTAAGTGGAAAACGAAAGTGTTGATGAGAAATAAACACAGCCGTGCGATCACAGATTAAACAATGAAAATTCAAAAGAACGTGTAAACAGGCTCTTATGAATCCTGGCACTCAAGCGATGGATTTGAAAGAACGTGTAGACGGGATCTTGGCACTGTATGTGTTAAGAGTGGGTCCACGCCTGGAGAGCCGGGTGTCCCCCGGAGGCGTGGGTCCCCCGGACTGGAGCGAGTACCCAGCTTCGAGGCTCCCTGGGTCGGGTCAAAGCCTCCCCGGGGGTCCCTGGGGTCCCTGGCCGGAGAGGCCCGAGCCGACCGGCCGAGTGGCCAGGCTCGAGCCTCTGGAGGTCCCCGGACTGGAGCGAGCACCCAGCTTGGGGGGTCCCTGGGCCGGGTCGAGGCCTCCCCGGGGTTCCCTGGGGGTCCCCAGCCGTGGGTCTGGAAAAAGGACAAAGTCCTGCGGTCGAAAAAGAGCAGATCCACAAGCCTGGATAGGCCTGTGGTGGCCGCGGGGCGCAATACCGCCGGCGTCCACAAGGCGGCGCCGTCCCCGGTCCCTGGTACCCATCGGGGGTCCATGGACCACCTCCTACCCAGGGACGGTGGCTCCCGGGGCGGGTAGAGCGGGCGAGTGTGCACCCGGCACTGTGCCGTGAGGCACTGGGCTCCCTGGCCCTTGCCCTGTGTGAAGGGGAGAGCCAGGGAGAAGGGCCGACTGGTGCCATCTAGTAGGTAGGGACCATGCCCAGGAAGTGGCCTCTTCCTGGGGCAGCGATGGGCCACGGACCGTGGCCCATACAAACACATATTCCAATTTGATGCGCTAAATCAATATTTTTGCATAAAATGCCATAAAAAACGTTTTTTGTTTTGGGCATTTAAGGGTTAATGACTAAAAGATGGTTGGCCTCAAAGGCTTAATATGCATTCATCCAAAAGGAAACATGACCAGTTCCACTATTAGACTTAGTAGAAAGCAGATCTGATGCATTTGATTTGATTTCTGTGCATGTTCTATTTCACAATATCACAGTTTAAAGATTAAGTTGTTCTGGGAATGAAGGGGTTAATATTTAAAAGTTTACAAATATTAAATCTAATGCACTGTACACATCCACTTACATGGATACACACTGTAGAAACCAAATTTAAGCATTTAGATCAAGTATTTTGCATGAAATACCATAGAAGTCTATTTTGGGTGAATTTTTAGTGTTTTGGGCATTAAGGGGTTAATAATAAAAAATGCTCAAGGGATTTCACTGCGCACCCTCTTGAATCCTTAAGAGGGGACCCCCAGCAGCAAGAATCAGTTGAGAAAAAAACTTTAACCGACAAAACCACGTTCAGCCCCATGACTCCCGGACTAATATCCCTGTGCCAAAAATAGCAGATCTACAAGCTCTGCGAGGCGTTGTGAGCTTGTAGATCTGCTATTTTTGGCTAAAGTTCTCCCCTGAATAGGGATGCTAGGGTTCAAGTGGTTAATGTAAAAAAGAAAAATCATATCACACAAAGATTTGGCGGCCCCCCTGTAGTAACTCTGAGGACCCCCTAGGGGTCCCGGACCCCCTGTTGAAGACCCCTGCTCTAACGCCAAGGAGGTCGAGACGACGCCCCCACAGTAGTCCTGCTCTCCGACCACGTGGAACAAGCACAGGAGCTCCTGAACAGAGTGGAGTCAAGGTTAGATAATAAAGATAATAAAAAAGTTAAAAACTCTAAAAACACACTAAACATACATAAACAAGAACATAGATATAGACATGGTCACAATATCCAGGTAATAATAATAGTATAAGTACCGTAATTTCCGGACTATAAGCCGCTACTTTTTTCCCATGCTTTGAACCCTGCGGCCTATACAACGGTGCGGCTAATCTATGGATTTTTACAGCTAACGGCCACTAGGGGACCTTCTAAATCTATGGATTTTACACCTGCGGCTTATAGTCCAGTGCAGCTTATATATGTACACATTTGTTTTTTCCCCTAAATTTGGCTGGTGCGGCTTATATTCAGGTGCGCTTTATAGTCCGGAAATGACGGTATAGTGTCAGTGGTAGAGTGAGCCAAGGTTGGCCTTAGGCTAAATGGCAAGAAAACTGAAGTCATCACCCATAACATCCTATCAGAACATCCACCTCTGACAACAACAGGAGGCACTGCTCTCTGAAGGAAGTCAAGGACTTCAAGTACATGGGCTCAGCTGAGCGAGATCTTAAAGTGAGGAAGACACTCGCATGGAGGGCCCTGAACGGCATTGGCCAGCGTGTGGAACTCCAACCTCCCCCAACAAATAAAACTCAGCTTCTTCTATGAAACGGTAGAGTCTGTTCTCCTATATAAACAGCCAATGCTGGACCCTGATCATCAAACATGTTACCAACAAGAATCTGTATGAGGGAACACCAAGGCTGGACACGGCCAAAGACAAATCAAATTGGTGTTGTTAGGAACCAACACACAGGCACCGGTCACGAGGACGTCCCACATTCACCCATTAAAAGCGGGAACGCATCTGTGTAACCACTTAAACCATTATTTTATACTTTGGCTAGTCAAAAATAGCAGATCTGCTATTTTTATCTAAATTGTGAAAGTTTGTGCAAACCTTTGAATATACATATTTTTAAAGCCAACATTTTTAACTCAAATCTGGGGGTCCCTGGAACAAAACATTTTCAGATGGGGGTTGGCGGCCAAATACATATAATTTTGGGGGTCCTTGACATGTAAAAGTTTGAGAACCACAGATATTATAGCAACATAGGTTTTTCATAAAACTGTTAGGATTTAGAAGACATTTTGTAGAATCGGACCCTCAGGCCTTAATGGGTTAACATACGTGGATGTACTCAAGAGAGATGAAGGGGCACAAAGCGAACAAACTAACTGGCCAGATGCATGGAGAACCTGGATGACTGGAAGCAACGATGGGAGGGCTCGTCTGAGGAACCGCCTGGAGAGAGAGAGTCAACATGTACAATAGCAGCGCCCTGACTCTGTCTGACCTTAATCAGTATCATTGGTAACACCCGTGAAGGAAGTATACGGACGTGGCCCAATTTCATGCCAATATGGCTGCCTATTAAAAAGGGTTGAGAATCACTGTTGTACCGTACGCCGAAAGAGCCCACAGCCATAGCTATAGCAGATCTTTAATTAAAGACATCTAAAGAGCCCGGGGTCCGTTCATTGTGTTAACGATACTACAATAATTATTCCTCAGAATACAGGTTCTGTGTCAGGATGTATACGGCACAACCCATTCTATTGTTCATTTACAGACAATAGAGTCTGATTCCCTCATAGTCTTATAATGGGGCTCAGGATGCCTCAGGTAGCCTACAGTGGCAGCAAATATTAATTAAACATGTGTGACATTTCACACACACACACACACACACACACACACACACACACACACACACACACACACACACACACACACGCACACGCACGTATGCACACACACACACGAAACACGATTGTGCTCGCGGTCTCACGCACAGATAAAGAGGGACATGGAGGGACTATGAAGCTCCTATAGTGTGCGCGTATGTGTGCATGTGCATGTACATGCGTGTGCACCAATGCCCCAGAGACCTCTCTCCTTCTCCCCGGGTTTGACCTTTGAACCTCGACTTTCAGCTGACACACAAGCTAATGAGGGATCTCTCTCTCTCTCCCTCTCTCTCTCTCTCTGAGAGCCAATGTCTGTGGCGTACATCTATAACTTGAGGCAAAGACATGCGACATGTAGTCACCCGTCTCACACTGGTACTGTATCCTCATGTGGTCTGGGTGTCCGGGGGACCTGTCACGTGTCTGTGTGATGAGAGACAGAGACAGAGAGACAGAGAGAGAGACCTCGGACTTCCACCTCTAGGCACCGTGCTGACTGCCCCGACGCCATCCCGCGGCGGAGTCTCGCGCTGGGCATCAGTGCCCGGAGCTCCATACATACACTCTGGTGGGGGAGACAGAGAGAGAGAGAGAGAGAGACAGAGACAGAGACAGAGACAGAGAGAGAGAGAGAGAACGAGAGAGAGAACGAGAGAGTGAGTTAGGCACCAGGCGATAATGATCTGATTAACAATTGTACGGATTAGGGGTGCAACAATGAATCGAATGTATCGAAAATATCTTGACTGGCTATTGTATACTTCATGGTGCAAAAAGGGTGCGTACGCACTACTGTACGTGCTTGGCCCCCTAATGATAATAATAATAAAAAAACATAGTCGCTTCACCTCATGCTGACCTCATTATCACATTGACATGTATAAAGGTTCTCTCCCATGATAGCACCGATCCCAGTCTAAACCAGGGCAAGAGGACACACCTGTGTCCGTTTGCAATTCATATAAACAGCACGATGACTCCTGTTTATTTAAGAGCCTCAGCTCAAAAGTGTCTTTGAAAAATGTGACACAAATTTCCAAAGTTTGTCACGTGACACGCTCCCATCCTGGGCACGGAGGTTATGAAGGCATACGGTTTGGTTCTTTAATCATTGCTATACTTCTGTTATCATCTCTTTTATAGGTCTTATTTCACTGGCAGCCCCGTGGGTGCCGTGGTGAAGGAGTGTTCTATTCCTCAACGCTTCCTCCAAGGATTAAATCAAAGGGTTTCTCTGTCATGGCTTTGTTTTTGACATGGTTGTGAAATCATTGTGTTCAGAACGACGGCGTGTGAATGTTCCTCAGAACAGAGTGTTCTAAACCAATACGCCTGCACATCCCCACCAGACACACACATAATGGAACATGGTTCTTCTGTGGGTCTGGATCTTTATCTGAAACGTCATGTTATTAGCTTGACTGTTGAAAGAAGTGTTAACAAACAAGACTGACATTTACATGTCATTTACAGGGTGGCACCGAATATAAAGAAAATGATATTATATGATATTATATAAATGATAAAAGATTTTTTTTAAGATGTGTGGATTACAGACATACATACAGAGATTCGGTGCATTTATAGTAAGATATTGAACTTGTGATTCTGGTACTTTAAGTATATTTTGATGCCAATACTTTTGTAGTTTTACTCAAGAGCATTTTAAATGCCGGACTTTTACCTGTAACAGCAACAGACTATTTCTACTTTGTGGTATTGCTACTTTTACTTAAGTTCTTCCACCACTGTTTAAACGGCCTGACAAATGGACTGTGTTTGGATCATATCATAACAGAGGTATTATGAGTCATCTGTCTGCATATATTATGATCGTCATCCAAACAGACACTGAGACAGCTCAGCAAGACACTCGTCACTGTCGGGGTGGAAAACCCCATCCTGTTTTATTACTATTAAAGAAATACTACAGTATAAAATACCTTTATTACTATTAAAGAAATACTACAGTATAAAATACCTTTATTACTATTAAAGAAATACTACAGTATAAAATACCTTTATTACTATTAGAGAAATACTACAGTATAAAATACCTTTATTACTATTAGAGAAATACTACAGTATAAAATTCCTTTATTACTATTAAAGAAATACTGCAGTATAAAATACCTTTATTACTATTAAAGAAATACTACAGTATAAAATACCTTTATTACTATTAAAGAAATACTACAGTATAAAATACCTTTATTACTATTAAAGAAATACTACAGTATAAAATACCTTTATTACTATTAAAGAAATACTACAGTATAAAATACCTTTATTACTATTAAAGAAATACTGCAGTATAAAATACCTTTATTACTATTAAAGAAATACTACAGTATAAAATACCTTTATTACTATTAACTCATTGAGTGCCCAAATTATTTCTGGCTATTTCTGGCCAGTGCGATTATTTTTTATTTTTTTTCAAAGCAAAAAAAAAGTGCTTTGGAAGTTAAGTTAAGTTAAACAAGGAGTGGATGGAGCTGCAAATCTTCAGATAATGATATCTTGGGTTCTGAACAAAAACATATATATTTTTTTAAACTATTTTTTTCAAAAACACGTGAAACACATGATTGGCACGTTGCACCATAGCGGTAAAACACGTGAAACACGTGATTGGCACGTTGCACCATAGCGGTAAAACACGTGAAACACGTGAATGGCACTCAATGAGTTAAATAAATACTACAGTATAAAATACCTTTATTACTATTAAAGAAATACTACAGTATAAAATACATAGTGAAAATACTAGCCGATCTACAAGCTCGGCTATTTTCACTATACTTTTGTGTGACTACTTGTCTGATGAAGTAGGACATGTATTCTGAAATACATAAAAAGAAAGTTGAAGATACTAGTGGAGATGCAAGGTTTCTTCTGCCCGACAGCCATTAGGTCATTGTTTCTCTCTCTCTCTCCTTCTCATGTCTCTCTCTCTCCTTCTCATGTCTCTCTCTCCTTCCCAACCTTTTCTGGTTTAGGGTCCACTTGTAAAATCTAAAAAGCGTTTTTGTGGCCCCATCTCATCTGGTGCCATTCAGAGGGGTGAGAAGTTAAACAATTATAATTGCAGATCTACACTCGGTGCCGCACTACGAGCTTGTATATTGGCTATTTTTGATTGATTGATTGATTGATTGATTCGCCAAAAGACAATCTAAAATGACACAGTCAGATGCTTTCCCGGTCTAAACAGGGATAACACCTCACTGAGCTCAACTAACACACTCACTTATCAACACTGAGCTGATTCTGGCACTTTGTGGTCGACTTGAGACTTAAATCCGGGGCTTCTGACAGTTGGCCTGGCTTCAGACCACACCACACAACTGAGACTGAGCCAAATGCTACTATACAGCCAGAGCCTAAATCAGGCCCAGTCCATATTGCTGGCTGGGTACAGACACACCTTGCTGGTATTCTGGAAGCTGATACCCTTCATGTAGGCTGTACTTTGTAGGCTAAGTCAGTGTAAATAAGAGCAACCCTTTTGTCAACCCTCAGGCCCCTCTCAGGGGCCCTGATTCAGCCTCTTTTTGACTATGCTTGCACCTCTTGGTACTCCAACACCACAGTGTCACTGAAGACTAAGCTTCAAACCTCCCAAAACAAACTGATTCGGCTACTCCTCGGACTGGGGCCCATGTCCCACCTTTCTCCCACCCATTTTGCCAGCCTAGGCTGGCTCAGGGTGGAAGACAGGGTTAAACAACTAAAAATGGGACTGGTCTTCAAAATTGTAAATGCAAATTTGCCCGATATGCCCCCTATTCCCGCATATTTGAGTAAATACCTCCAAAAAGTTAGCGACACCCACAGTCACAATACCAGAGGGAGCGTTAACAACAATTTGGTACCACCCACCCATAAAACAAACATGGGCAAATTCTCCTTCTACAGCACTGCCACCCAGGATTGGAATAGTCTAACCCCATCCCTCAAAATGCAGTTCGCTGGGCTCATTTAAAAGAGCCTTAAAAACTCACCTTTCAGGAAGCCAAAAGAGGAGGTAGTACCATTTTCCCGTTAGACAGCCGACCCCCCCCCCTGTTCTTGTACATATAGTTTTTTTTTATTTTTTGTTGTACATAGTGTTCTCTTTTTCTGTTTTTTGTATTGATATTTTGAACTGTGGTGCCACTATATATGTCTATGAATTGAATACCAAGGCCCTCATTGGAAACGAGACCGCAAGGACTTTCATGAACGTTAGACAAAGTATGTAACTGTGCTGTTTTACATGTTTTGCCTAATAAAATATTCAATCAATCAATCAATCAACCTAATGTTGAATGTTATAGCTTTAACCCATTCAATCCGGGAACACATCCGTGTCATTTTAGATTTCTTTGGCTATTCAAAAATAGCAGATCTACAAGCTCATAGCGCGGCACCGAGTGCCGACCGCGATTTTCACGACTTTCAAAAAGAAAGAAAGCTGTTCTACTAGCTCATTTTTTATTATTTTTTTATTTAACCTTTATTTAACCAGTAAAATCACATTGAGACCATTGTCTCTTTTACGAGTGTGCACTGGCCAAGAGAAGAGGCAAATAAATGTTACACAGCTCTGCCAGTAACAACAATACAGGACATAACAATGACAAACATGACATCCGCAATACCAAAAACCTACCACCAATAGCACCAAATACAGACTATTAAAAGGCTAATAACAACAATACATCATAAAACGAATAAACTAATATAAAACTAAGATCACAGCATTTGCTACGCGTCAAAGCAGGAGCAATGGCTGGAGAGTGTGCCCATGGCAATCCTCTTAAAAGACACTAGGGGGATCAGAGAAGCCAATTTTAATCTGGTCTGTAGATCGTTCCACGACCGGGGTCCAAAAAACTCAAGTTTTTTTTTCCCTGCCTCAGATTTAATATTGGGTACGACGTAGCGCATCCAGGCATTTGATCTGAGGTTAAGCGAATTTTGGACAAGTTCAAATTTTGAACAAATGTACGAAGGGGAACTCATAGTGCGGCACTCGGTGCTGCACTATGAGCTTGTAGATCTGCTGTTTTTGAATAGCCAAAGAAATCTAAAATGACAGAGTTTGTGTAGCCGGATTGAATGGGTTAATGTAAAGAGTCAAAACCCAGGCTGGAGTGCAAAGGTCATGACATTGCTCATGAGCTTTATCATAATACGATTTAAAGTATGCGTGTGATATAATAATAGCCTGGTTCTATACCATAGACCCCGCCCACTCTCTGAGTAGACTGCTTCAGTCTGATAATCAGGCTATAATGCAGCAATACACAGTATCTGTACGGCACAGCTTTGAAATAGTTTGAGGAAAAAAATAACTATTTCTGATTAAATAGAAATGAACCAGGATGCAACTGTGTGTGTGTGTGTGTGTGTGTGTGTGTGTGTGTGTGTCCGTCCAACTCCAGTCCGGTTAGATTAACGCTACCTTAGATCACAAACACTGTTAATTACGTGCCCTGGAATGTGTGTGTGTGTGTGTGTGTGTGTGTGTGTGTGTGTGTGTGTGTGTAAACGGTAGATGCATTATGTGAGTGCACGCGTGCTTGTGTAAGAGGAAGGGATAATGTATGCAAATATATGTGTGTACGTGTGCAGTACTGTGTGAGAGATAGTCTCTTTGTGTGTCTCCATACCTACATGCAGTTGCGTGTGAGAATGTGTGTGTGTGTGTGTGTGTGTGTGTGTGTGTGTGTGTGTGTGTGTGTGTGTGTGTGTGTGTGTGCGCTAGCAGTGAGGCTTGGGGTGACCCTAAACAATGTGACCGTTGTGGAACTTGGTACAAAGACAGGAGAGGAGGTGGATGGAACAGCATAGAAACAGATCACCTAGAGCAGAAAGACCCCTCCCCAACACAAACAAGCCAAAGCCAGTATACTGTCACCTTCTGAAGGCTCTGGTATGCACAGTCAGTGGTGGTAGATTTTGAATTTTGAACTTTTACTTAATTAAAAAAATGCAGTACTTTTTACACCACTGCCAATATTTGTATAAGTTATATTGTATTAAAGTGGCACTTTACTGTAATACTAGTGATAAAAGAGTGAACCTGTGTGGTGTAGTTCTATGACAGTGACAGGGTTCAGTGGCGAGAGGAAACAGTTCATTATCTCTGCGGTGTAGTTGGACAAAATCTGAACCCCTCTCTCTCTCTCTCTCCCTCCTTTTCTCTGTGTGGTCCAGGCTGCCGTGGCTGCGCGTCAAGCCAGGAAACCAATCTTTGTTCTTTTGGTTTTAATTATTTCTCCTGTTGGGGGTTTCTCCGTGTTTCTTTTTTGCGTGTGCCAGTCAACCGGAAAAGGGGAACAAACTTCCAAGCCTTTTCAGTTCCTGTGAAAAGGTGCTGTGAAGTGGTTTACCAGTGAGACCACTTGAGCGTATTATAGTCCAGATTCAGAGTTTTCAGTCTGTGCGTCCGATACCTGAAATGTAGATTAATGTAATCATGTGAAACTATTAATGAAATAAATAAAACTGAGACTGAAACTAGTCTTTAGTCCACTGCAGCCGTCTTAAAATGTTTATTGCGTTGTATAATATGTATGCTCCCAATAAGATCTTGGCCAAAAGCTGTGGCAGAATGATCAATACGATCTAACTGTATTACAGGGCGGACAGGGTTGAGGGTCTGATTATCACCCCCCCCCACCAACAGTGTCAGATTAGTACATTACGATGTCAATAAGATATTCCAGAGCCTGCATCATTGTGGGATCTTTGTCCAATATTTGTGACACAGCAGAAACGCTGTATAATGCTGTTGTCGGTAGCAAAGGCACTAAATCAGCTGCCAGGGGTGTCAAATGATATTTCAAACGGTCTATAATTTATTGTCGCAAGACAAGACCCATGGTTTAGGGCAGGGATACTCAAATAGCTGAACCTGTTTGCCACATTACAAAAATGGCAAGGGGCTAGGGGCCAGGGGCCAGTTGATGAAATGACAACAATTTTCTATCAATTACACACCCCATGAAGCCTTTGTTTTTTTTTTGCTTTTGTCACATTCCTAAACCAATCATTTGATTACCGGCGGAAAGATGTTAATGTATCCAGTAGTAGACTAAGACTTAAAACTGCCCTAAAGATACACCTTCAGGAGGCTGCAATTCGAAAATGGCCCCTGTCTAAGTCTTAACCTACCCCCCCCCCCTCCCCATTTTTTTCTTCTCTTGTACATATTTTTCACTCTTCATACCAGTAACCTGTAAGCTGATTGTATGACGTTCTGTATAGTAGTGTGTATATCTGTCTGTCTCTTATATGTCATCATGATTTGTGTGCATGGGGATCTCATCTTAAACAAGCTCAGTGCTTAATGAGTCTTCCAGTTTAGTAGACCTTGTATTGTGAATTTGTACTTCCATGTACTGTTGTTCTCATGTCTTACTAAATAAAGTACATCAATCAATCAATCAATCAAAGTATTGGCCACGGGCCTGAGTTTAAGTATCACTGGTTTAGGGTTAGTCTCAAATGGGATTTGCTCCTCCCCTGGTGTGTCCTAAACATGTTTACTAATACCAGGAACCAGCTCAACTCCAGCGTTAACTCCAGGACAGCAGCAAACTGGATGTGGAGAACCAAGCCTGCAGCGGACATAGAAATAGAGTATACTGTGGTTCTTAAGCACTTAAACCCCTCTAGTGAATAGTGAAACAGAGTTGCAACTGTCCTTTTATCCATCTACACAAAATCTCTTTGCCAAAAATTGTCGATCTACAAGCTCTCAACGCATGTTGTGAACTTGTATACATGGATATTTTTGGCAAATGTCCAACCCCCAAGTAAAACCTTTTGAATACCGTACTTTTACTTAAACAGATTATTTCTACATTGTGGTATTAAATTGATTGTGGGAGTAAATTGAGTAAATTGAAATACACAATGTAAAATCAAATGGTTTGTTTGGCTGATCATGGCGGAGCAGACTCATCACTATAATTACCTACAGATAAATCCTAGGGAAGCTGTGTGTGAAATCGGGTGAAATTGATTCGGGTGTCGGCACAGACTACACATTTGCATGTGTAATGTGCATTGTATCATATACCACTGTGTATGCAAATGTGTCTGCAATGCATGTATACTAATGTATGTGTGCCTCTGTGCATGAATGAGTACACATGTATAGTTTGTTTGTGCGTGTGTGTGTGTGTTCATGCTTAGGCTATGTGCCTGTGAAGATGTACGTTTGTGCATTTGTTTGTGCCTCTGTGCATGAATGTGTATATGTGTACAGTGCGTGCGTGCGTACGCGACTCAGTGTGAGCTTGTAGATAAGCTATTTTTGCTATTTTCAGAGATTTTTTTAAATGTTTGAAATTTTTTTTTTCAAAATACTGACAATTATTATGCCAGCACTATTTGAACAAAAATCGCTTTAAAAAAATAAATATATATATATATATAATTATCCCCCTCCGAATGGGGGCCATTTGGAGGGGGATAATTATATATATATATTTCATATATATTCCCCCACGTTGAAAACCCCTGGAATAGAGCAGAACAAAGATGTAGAAATGTGCTCTATTGTCTGTCTGTGTTTCTAAGAACTCGCAACTGGTATATTGCCTGGAAAAAGTCAAACCCACTTATCGTGCTCCTGGAAGACCAGAATAAGGTTTGAGAGCTATTTCTACACAATGGGCCCCCAGGGGCCAATACACACACTGATCCCATCAGCACTGCACCGTGCAGGAGCCTACAGAATCTCTCCTATTCTAGCAATCTGATCTGTTGGGGCCTAATCGACTGTCTGTACATGTTGTGTTCCAGGAGGTGAAATGTCCATGTTCACAGTGTAGAGTCAAAGTGGATTTGTTAACCACAATGCACCCCAGCGTCTCTATATTCTGGGGTGAACATTGGGTGGAAATAAGACTTGCTAGAATTGCAATGTTTCGGCAAATAGTAATGTAGTAGAGCCAAAACTGGAGGGTCCCTAATATAGAGCTCTAGGGGTGCTCTAGTCTGGTCAACTATTAACCCATTAACCCTAGAACACCAACGTTGAATTATTATCACACCATCACTAATATTAGGTATATTTTACCCAATATAATATATACCTTAAAAAATACTTCTCATCAAAATTATATGAATATTGAGGTACTCTTTTTTAACGTTTCAATATAAAATATCACAAAATATGAAACACTTCATCGGGGGGCCCTATAAAAAAAGCAATACCCTAATAAATAAAAAAACACTAAAAAAAGCAATACCCTGTCTGTCTCTCCTACGCTGTCTCACTCTCAGCTTTCCTACTGTCCGTCTCTCCTACGCTGTCTCACTCTCAGCTTTCCTACTGTCTGTCTCTCCTACGCTGTCTCACTCTCAGCTTTCCTGCTGTCCGTCTCTCCTACGCTGTCTCACTCTCAGCTTTCCTACATGTCTGTCTCTCCTATGCTGTCTCACTCTCAGCTATACTAATGTCTGTATTTTAAAGCTGTCTTACTCTCAGATTTCCCACCTTCTGTCTCTCCTACGCTACCTCGCCTATGTTGTCTCCCTGATCAGCTTCCCCACTGTCTGTCTCCACTACACCGTCTCCACCCTATAGCTTTCCTACTTTCTGTCTCACCTACACCGTCGCCCTCTCTCATATGCCATCTCACTCTCACATTTCCTACTGTCTGTCTCTCCTACACTGTCTCCATCCCCAGCTTTCCTATTGTCTGGCTCTCTCAATCCTCTGCCTACACACTGTCTGATCTCATAGAATACAAAGATATTGATATTATAAAATCATTTGTGTAAGAGAAAAAAAAAAGAAGAGAATCTTTGAGATTTTTAAACATCATGAAAAATTGTATCGTGAACCTAGTATCGTGATTCCAATCGTATCGTGAGTTGAGTGAATCGTTACATGTCTAATTTCTACTGGATGTTTTCTGCAAGGGTTTGTTTTCAAACATCTTGTTTGCTGCTGTCCAGCGGCTAGCGGTGGAGTTGAGCTGGTTCCTGGTAGCAAACACGTTTAGGACACACACAGGGAGGAAGATAATCCTATTTGGTGCCCATTTGAGCCTGGGCGAGCCCGGACGCAATCACATTTGGGGTTCATTTTCTAGATGTCAAGCTCTGGAGCCACAGTATATCAAATGGAGCCGGGTGACTGGGAACAACATGGAGATACACTTTCACTGATAAGATGACAGACGGAGACACAGAGGGGAGGAGGGGGGGGTTAGGGGGGTGTCACTGTTTGTCATTTTGGTCGCTTGGCATCTAATGTGGGTCATACTTCACACTGAGCTGCAAAAACTAGGGTGACCATATTTTCTTTTTTGTTTGTTTACTTAATTGAATACATTTGTATTTGTATTGGGAGCCTTAATCACTTAAAATCCGATTTTCAAAAATATGCAAAATAAAAAATAGCGAAAATAGCCAGATCTAAAATCTCTGCTTGTAGATCTGATATGTTCGATACATTTGACAATTTTTTTATTTATTTTTTTAAAAGTTAAACTATTTGGGATTGTGGTAAAAGAACGGGAAAAAAATTATCCATTAAAACCGGGAAAGCATCTGTGTCATTTTAGGTCCGTGGCCAAATACATATCAATTTGGGGGTCCTTGACTTGAAATAGTTTGAGAACCCCTGCCGTGTACTAACTCCTAGCAGTGATATGGCTTGGCTAGGGGGGGGAATACGGACCCTTGTGACTCACAATGTTTTACAATCTATTGATATGTGAGATCTACTCCCATGAGTAGTTTTGGGAGCCAATCAGTGTAGCACACACCAGAATAACATACAGCAGAACACAGCAAATAATAGAACAAGCAGCTATTACCTTCCAGTGTCGATTTTGACAGCACACTCTGATTTAGTTTTAGTCATAGTCTTTTGAATACAATTCCATGTCAAATGTTTTAGTTTTTGTCTAGTTTTAGTCGACAAAATATCATAAGATTATAGTCGACTAAATCTACAGAAGCCTTGACGGCGTCATAATGATTTGGTTGCATGCTGAAAATAGCCGATCTACAAGCTCACAACGTGTCGCAGCGCGACGCGTTGTGAGCTTGTAGATCTGCTATTTTCAGAGCGCAGCACCCGAGCGCAACCAAACATAGAATGACTTGTCTTTTAGTTCTACTGGATCTCTTCTCCACTAGATCCCTCACTAACATGTTAGTCTAGTTTTTATTTGTTGACTGAATTGTCAACATATATTTAGTCATAGTTTTAGTCATCATAGCTTAGTTGTTTATTTAGTTTTTATCTCGTTTTCGTCAGTGAAAAAAGGTAGTCGACAAACTTTTTTTTTTGTCATGGTATTAGTTGACGTAATCAACACTGTTCCTTCCTTAAAGGAGAATTTTGGACTAAAGTTTTCTTACCTTTTCTATGACGTTATGATATCTTAGGATGAATGGTACAGTAGAAATTTTTCATAACTCCACCCCTGAGCCGCCACAGCTTAAAAGGTGCGCGGATAGGCCTTAGGTTAGATCACATATTTTAATAGCTTTTTTTTTTTAAATGTTTTGGTGAGATCTGACGTTCATAGTGACAGAACACTATGCAACCAAAAAAAACAAAAAAAATAAAAACAGAAGTCTCGCTAGACGAGATTGAAATCTCGAGATTTCAATCTCGTCTAGCGAGACTTCTGTTTTTATTTTATTTATTTATTTTGGTTGC
>NC_137626.1:8408427-8413427 GCF_963280865.1 Gymnoscopelus braueri
GGAGGAGCCGAGTGGAGGAGCCGAGTGGGCTCTTCGAGTGCGCTTGGAGCGGCTTTCAGCGAGTGTACAGAAAGTGTAGGCTCGGCAGAGTTTCTTGTCTCCTCGCGGAAGACTCTGCATCACGTGTACACGTTTTTTTCCCCTTCTCCCGTGACGTATACATGGTCCTCCTCCACATGTGGCCACACAAACACTGCTTAAAACCCGAAACCATGCCGAAAACACCGGCGACAATTTTCCGTCGCTTTGAAATGACGCTAGAGTTCATTCCGATCCTACCGTGAGGCCAAACGGTCGATCACTCCGTCCTCGCATTTAATCCTCTCCTCCTCGCTGCGGGGCGGGGCTTAGGCACGAGTGGAGGACGGAGAGTGAGCGAAAGTTTGGGGAATTCAGCTTAACCCACACTTTCTAGTCCCACCTGCGAGGAGGTGAGGATTAGATGCGATTCTGGAGAAATGGAAGAGGTTGGACTGAATACTGTATAATATACAAACATTTCTGCCTCCTCTGCCCTCCAGATGTCATGGTGTATATTGGACGCTGCATTTCTCTATAATATGCTCAGGCATCTATACTATATGACCTTTATATAATGTGTTTCTGTAGCTTTGATCACTGTTACTCGGATATATAATGCACTTCAGTATCTCTTCCTGTTTAATCAAGTGGGACACTTTCACTCTGAGACCATTGACACACACACACACACACACACACACACACACACACACACACACACACACACACACACACACACACACACACACACACACACACACACACACACACGTTAACATTCAACAGATCAAACGTTTTGTCGGCTCTAAATCGTCCCTTTGATGTCTGCAACAAAAGGCACAGCTTTTAGATCCCATCTCCCAGACAGCATCATTTCCATCCCATAGCCAGAGGAGGATACGGTCTGTTCCAATGTCCAATAACAAAACAGATAGTCAGTCATCATCACTTCCCCAAAACTCGCTGAAGTGAACACTTACTTATCCCCTCTACCCACTCTCAGCTCCTCCAAAACCAAATTAACATTTGGGACGCGAAAGATTTCCTGGTCACACTGGAGGACAAAGTGTGGAGTAAGCGAGTGGGCAGAAATTAAGGTATTGGAATTTGGCTATTGAGTGAGTGAGTGAGTGAGTGAGTGAGTGAGTGAGTGAGTGAGTGAGTGAGTGAGTGAGTGAGTGAGTGAGCGAGTGAGCGAGTGAGCGAGCGAGCGAGTGAGCGAGCGATGAGTGAGTGAGCGATGAGTGAGTGAGCGAGCGCAGCCAGATTGAGTGAAACATTGGATGGGTTGACAGCTGTTCTTTGTGTGATGGAGCATTTGCTTCCAGGAAGTCACTTAAGCCCAATAATAAAAACATGCTCAAAACAGGGGCACCAACAGTGAAAGTGGTTTAATGGCCGCCCAGCCAAACAGCAATATAAACTGAAAGCTGGATATTCAGCATCAGCTGAACATTCAGCATCAGCTGAACAGCATCAGCTGACCGGTGGTGAAGTCTAAGTACATTTACTGTACTGTACTAAAGTTAACTTTTTACTCAGCTTTTTTTTACTATTTTACTCGACTACATTTATTTGACAGCTTTAGTTACATTTTGAAGATCTATATTATGAATAAGTAATCAAATTATTAATACAAACTGTTTAGAATTTTTCAAAAATAGCAATATGTACAAGCTCACAATGTGTCGTGATGCGACACATATATTTGTGAAACTATATTTAGTGAAGTATTTTTGAGTCACATAAAAGCTTGTTATATTTGATATCTTCCCAATTTTCCTTGACATAGTGGTCTGAAAACATTTTAGATTTTTCACATTTTCACGGACTTCAAAGTAAGGCCATTCTATTAAATAATACAGTATGTTTCTACTAAAGTTTTTCCTTCATCAGAAACCTTTCTCATGTCCCACTTTTTGAGCCCTCCACTCTGGATCATAAATTATGATTTAGACAGTCCAGGAACATTGGGTGCCCAAGGCCAGATGGATCATAGAAAATGGATGGCCGATTGCTACATGTTTTAAACCTCAGCCTTAACCCATTAAGACCGGGAACGCATCTGTGAAATTTTTTAGATTTCTTTGGGCTATTCAGAAATAGCAGATATACAAGCTCATAGCGCGGCACCGAGTGCCGCGCTACAAGCTTGTAGATCTGCTATTTTTTGAGAAATAGTGAGAATGTGTGCAAATCTTTGAATATACATTTTTAAATCTAATCTTTGCTTCATGGGAGTCCCTGGAACTAAATATTTTCGCGGCCAAATACATATCATTTTGGGGGTCCTTGACAAGAAAAGGTTTGAGAACCACTGATATAGAAACATACTTTTTTTCCCAAAAAACTGTACGATTTAGAAGACATTTGTAGAATCCCCAGAAGCAAAGATTTGAGTTACAAATGTTTGCTTTAAAAACATAATACATATTATTCAAAGATTTACACACATTTTCACGATTTCTTCCCCTAAGAAATAGCAGATATACAAGCTCATAGAGCGGCACTCGATGCCGTGCTATGAGCTTGTATATCTGCTATTTTTGAATAGCCAAAGAAATCTAAAATGACACAGATGCGTTCCCAGATTGAATGGGTTAACTTTACCCTGCAGAAGGAACTTAAACTTCTGGACAGAATTTCTCAGAGTATATAGAAGTCGAGCCATACTTTTGTTCCAGCATGTTTAGCCCATTATTGACTAACAGAAGGGGGGACATTGTCTTTAAGTCTTACATACCCGTCGTATAAAATTAGCAATCTACATAGCCGATCTACAAGCTCACATTTATATTATTATGTAATGTCTTTAATAATGTTTCTAATATCATATTTAACCATACTTAAACCATTTCAGATATAGTGTAAATAGCTCATCTACAAGCTCCCAGTAGTGTATACGCATTTATATACAGTATCGGCTATTTTAGCTATCCTATATCAAAATTGTCTTAAGGGAGGGCGGGCGGACCTCTGACTCACCATGACTCAGCCATAACCATATAAGGAGTCCCCGATACAGCTACGCCCAAATATGGAATGTGTTGTTGTCTAACCTCAATGAATGTGTCGTCATGGCATCAGGGGCAAACAAATAAGTCAGCTTGGTATGCCCATATATGGGCATTTTGGTTGGATCCGTGGTTCTGGACAACAGGATCCAACCGATGTGCATGGTCCTGCCTATATGGCGTATCGGGTTTGTTTATGGTTATGTCTGAGTCAGAGTGGTCGTGGGCTGTGGTCCGCCCACCCTCCCATTAGCCAATTCTAAAATAGGATTGTTCTCCTATGATGATACTGATACTGCAGTGTTGATTTCGTCGACTAAAACTATGACGAAAAATGTCCGTCAACTACCTTTTTTCACTGCCGAAAACTAAATATAAACTAAATGAAAACTAAGCTACGATGACTAAAACTAGACTAAATATATGGACAATTTCGTCAGCAAATACAAACTAGACTAAAATGTTAGTGAGGGACTAGTGGAGATCCAGTAGAACTAAGACATGTTATGTTTGGTTGAGCTCGGGTGTTGCGCTCTGAAAATAGCAGATCTACAAGCTCACAACGCGTCGCAGAGCTTGCAGATCGTCTATTTTCAGCATGCAACCAAGTGTAAAATCAGTCATTACGACGCCATCATCAAGGCACCGCCAATATACATTTTAGTCGACTAAATCAACTGTAGATTTAGTCGACTAAAATCTTATGATATTTAGTCGACTGAAACTAGACTAAAACTAAAACATTTCAGATGACTAAAATATGACTAAAACTAAATGGAATTTTATTCAAAGGACTATGACTAAAACAAAATAAAAATTTGCTGTCAAAATCAACACTATACTGCACTTTATTTTTTAAATCTGTTGAAAAAGGCCACCGATGGAGGTGCGAGCGCGCACACACATACACACATAATATACACGCATCCATAAAAACAGAGACTATATGTTACACACAGATCCAACTCATGCATGTCAACCTGCCCCAAACACACACACCCACACCCGTGCGTGTATCCGTGCATGGGTGGCTGGGTGCTTGTGCATAAAACTACTCGTCTCAGTGTGTGTGTGTGTGTGTGTGCATGTGCATGTGCACGTATAGGGGCCCTGCAGCACCAATCAATAAGCAGGTGATTGATTCTTTGATAAATTCCCCTGATTGCCTGCTGCTGCCCGCACGCACGCACGCACGCACGCACGCACGCACGCACGCACGCACGCACGCACGCACGCACGCACGCACGCACGCACGCACGCACGCACGCACGCACGAACGCACGCACGCACGCACGCACGCACGCACACACGATAGAGATGCATCCACTGTTTCACACAACCCAAACAACAGCACAAGTCTCCCAAATATTGCATTAGGTTTTAAATGAGGTGCAACAGACAGAGGAACACACTGAGGGTATTCATTGAACCATACTGTATGTTTAAACCTTCTGGTTTATCCTCAGGCGCTACAGCTAAAAACTGCTGATGTTTGTGCAGACATTAGCGGATATTAACACATTCAACCCGGGAACACATCTGTCATTTTAGATTTCTTTGGCTATTCAAAAATAGCAGATCTACAAGCTCATAGTGCGGCACCGAGTGCCGAGCTATGAGCTTGTAGATTTGTAACTCAAGTCTTTGCTTCTGGGCGTCCCTGGAACAATGTATTTCACAAATGTTCGCTTTAAAAAATATATATTCAAAGATTTGCACACATTTTCACGATTTTTCAAAAATAGCAGATCTACAAGCTCATAGCGCGGCACTCGGTTAATATTGGTTAAATATGTATAAAACCCACAGACAGACGTAACCACTTCCATTTTCGCAGTTTTTGCACAGCACTCTGGTATGACAGAGTAAGGTATTCATTTACAGTGGAAATATAACGATACAAGGTTTCTGCCCGAGTCTCCTTTGTATCTCCTACCGGAACCTCTGCCTACCGGTCCGCTGGTC
>NC_137626.1:8418427-8430927 GCF_963280865.1 Gymnoscopelus braueri
GGCAGACGACCTGACCTCCACTACTAACACCACGGCCATCATCAAGAAGGCCCAGCAGAGGCTATACCCCCTCCGGAGGCTTAAAAAGGCAGGCCTTCCTACTCCTCTCCTCACCACCTTCTATAGGGGCACCATTGAGTCCATCCTGACTTACAGCTTCACCTCCTGGTTCAGCAGCTGCAAGGCAGAAGAGAAACATCGGCTGAACCGGGTGGTGAAGACAGCTGGGAGGATCATTGGTGCCTCTGTTCCCTCCTTGGTGGAGCTCTACACAGAGCGCTGTGCACGAAAAGCCACCAGCATTATAAGGGACCTCCATCACCCTTCCCATAGCCTGTTTGCCCTCCTACCCTCTGGGAAGAGGTATAGGAGCATTAACGCTCGAACAGGCAGGATGCGAAATAGCTTCTTTCCGAGTGCAGTAAGAACTGTCAATGAACTGCGCCCCCTGCCATTAGCAAAACCATGACCTTGAAAAATGGGATAAACACCAAACCGAGACCCTACACACAGAATTCTGCAAATCCATTCTCCGTACCCAGCGAAAAGCACCAAATAATGCATGCAGGGCAGAATTAGGACGATACCCACTCATAATCAAAATAAAAAAGAGAGCACTTAAGTTCTACAACCACCTAAAAGAAAGCGACCAAGATGCACTCCATAACAAGGCACTCAGACACAGCAAAACTCTAGAGAGATGCCCCCTCAGCCAGCTGGCCCTGGAACTCCGGGCACAAACACAAACAGAGCCACGAGATAGAAAACCCATTGGACTAAACCAAATTATAAAACAGCAAAAGGAAAACTACCTGACACATTGGAAAGAAGCAACACAAAAGCAGAGTAAACTAGAATGCTATCTGGCCCTAAACAGAGAATACGCAGTGGCAGAATACCTGAGCACCGTGACCGACCCAAAACAAAGAACAATCTTAACTAGGTACAGACTCAGTGAGCACAGTCTTGCGATCGAGAAAGGTCGTCACAGGCAGACCTGTATCCCGAGAGAAGACAGACTATGCACCCACTGCACACAAAATGAAGTGGAAACCGAGCTACACTTCCTAACCGTCTGTCCATTGTACCAAGACATCAGAGACACATACTTCCCACAGATTACAACCACACACGGAGATTTTGAAAACATGACCAATGACAAAAAACTCCCATATCTGCTGGGCGAAGTACAACAATGTGCAAACACAGCAGCAAGATTCGTGAGTTGCTGTGATAGGAGAAGGATATCAAACGGAACACAACCACCCTAAAGACTAATCATTGTGTATATTCCTGCACTATACCTGCACCCAGTGATCTTGGTACATATAAATTGATCTATTGAAGATTCTGACTTTCAAATGTACATATTTGTTGTTTTGATTGTATTTCTGTATTGCTGTATTGTGCTTTGGCAATGTAAACGTATGTTTTCTCATGCCAATAAAGCCCTTTGAATTGAATTGTGTGTGTGTGTGTGTGTGTGTGTGTGTGTGTGTGTGTGTGTGTGTGTGTGTCTCTTGCCGTGGTGTACAGCAGTCTCTGGATACTCGTGTGCAAAAAGCTCTCAGGCCATCTACCATTAAAGTTTAATTATTAATAGACGAGTGTGGTGTGATAGCGCTGCTCCGTACCCTAGGGGCTACACGTGCACACACACACACACACACACACACACACACACACACACACACACACACACACACGTGCACGCACACACACACACACACACACACACACACACACACACACACACACACACACACTAGGATGTCATTAGAGCAGAGCAGAGAGTGATAGAACAGCTGTCTTTGTTGTTGACTCTTCCCCTTTCCTCTCATTTTCTCTTTCCTCTCCTTTCACAATTCACTTTCTTCTTCCTCTCACTGTGTCTGCTGATTTAACGGTGAGACAGAGCACATGTAACCAAACGGATACATTTGATTTAACGGTGAGACAGAACACATGTAACCAAACGGATACATTTGATTTAACGGTGAGACAGAGCACATGTAACCAAACAGATACATTTGATTTAACGGTGAGACAGAGCACATGTAACCAAACAGATACATTTGATTTAACGGTGAGACTGAGCACATGTAACCAAACGGATACTTTTGATTTAACGGTGAGACAGAGCACATGTAACCAAACGGATACTTTTGATTTAACGGTGAGACAGAGCACATGTAACCAAACGGATACTTTTGATTTAACGGTGAGACAGAGCACATGTAACCAAACGGATACTTTTGATTTAACGGTGAGACTGAGCACATGTAACCAAACGGATACATTTGTATGGTTACAAAAGGGACAAATGAACTGAGGGTTTTGCCGTGTAACACAGTGGTTCGCAAACTTTTTTAATCCATTAAGTCTGAAACTCCACACAGAAAGGCCCTTTCACCAACCCCCACCTAGGGTATGGGCACTGATGACGCGGAGGAGAGAACACGCCCCCCAGCGCCCACAGCGTCCCCGGCGGGAATCCAACCCAGGACCTTCTAGCTGCGCGGGACAGCGCCACCGACTGCGCCGCCCTTGTACCTGTGTTGATTTCGTCGACTAAAACTATAACGAAAAATGTTTGTCGACTACCTTTTTTTACTGACAAAAACTAAAATAAAACAGAAATAAAAACTAAGCCATGATGACTAAAACTAAGACTAAATATATCGACAATTTCGTCAACAAATAAAAACTAGACTAAAATGTTAATGAGGGACTAGTGGAGAAGAGATCCAGTAGAACTAAAAGACAAGTCATTTTATGTTTGGTTGCGCTCGGGTGTTGCGATCTGAACATCAGCAGATCTACAAGCTCACAACGCGTCGCAGCACGAAGCTTGTAGATCGGCTATTTTCAGCTTGCAATTAAGTGTAAAATCAGCCATTATGACACCATCAAGGCACCGCCAAAATACATTTCAGTCGACTAAATCAACTGTAGATTAAGTCGACTATAATCTTATGATATTTAGTCGACTAAAACTAGACAAAAACTAAAACATTTCAGATGGCTAAAATATGACTAAAACCAAAATAAAATTTGCTGTCAAAATCAGCACTGCCCTGCACACTGGTTTTTAAGGAAACCATTGGATTAGTTAGTTAGTTAGTTGGATTAGTTTCAGTATGGTATGAATATCACCTTGCAGAGTCTCTAAACTTAGTGGAGATACATCATCCAACTCACTAAATATCATTGCACGGTTACTTTTTGTCAAAGTTTTTTGTCATTGTTGTGTTTTAAAGCATTTCAAAGCTCGGATTAATTTGAAAACTTAAGCCGAAAAAACTGTCCCTGGAGAAAAGATAGATTTACATAAGACCTACATAATTCAAACGTCTATGACTTGTTAGCCGTGCAATTATGTTTAGCCAACGCTGATCCAATCATTCTGGTAACTTCTGTAGCATTTTAATGACTTGGGAAAATGTACACAAAACTTTAAAAAATAAAGCCATCATCCTGAAAATGGTCTGTTTGTGTAGGATATCATAGCAGAAGCTGTGAATAGACCATGGCATTATTGACAATGGTATATGATCCTTTAAAACAGGGTTCAGGGGACCTCCAGGGGTCCTTGAAGGGGTTCCAGGGGGTCCCCAGCTAAATGAGTTAACATAGTATCACAATCAGCCCAACCTATTAAACCTATAAACATCAGCTATTTGAAAATAGCAGATCTACAAGCCAAGAGCTTGTAAATCTGTTATTTTCCTCACATTAAAACTACCTTGTATATGGGTCCCTGGCAAAACATATTTTCAGATGGGGTCCTGCGCTTATAGATCAGTTATTTTACGGTGCGTAACACTATACGCAACTAATACTGTAAATCTAATTCCAAACCCTAAATCTAACCTCTGAATATCTAATCCTAACCACAACCTGAATCTTTTTCTAATAGTAAAAGTCAGTGGTGTAAAGTAACTAAGTACATTTACTCATACTGTACAATTTTGAGGTATGTGTACTTTACTTGAGTATTTCCAATTTCACATACTTTTACTCCACTACATCTCAGAGGCAAATATTGTACTTTTACTCCACTACAATTATTTGAAAACTTTAGTTACTAGTTACTTTGTAGATTTTGATTATTATTACAAAACATACATTAACCACTTCAACCCTACAGTATATACATTTCGGCCATTTGAAAATAGCCGATCTACAAGCTCACAATGCGTAGCGATGCGAAACATCTCTCATATTCTACTGCACTTGTGGGGACATTTGTATCGTCACACACACACACACACACACACACACACACACACACACACACACACACACACACACACACACACACACACACACACACACACACACACACACACACACACACACACACACACACACACACACACACACACACACACACACACACACACAACAATAGGAGGTTTCTCATAGATTCCTGCGGTGTAATCACGTTATGCAATCTCCCAAGACCCTTGGACGGGCCCGCAGATGGACACACGCGCACACACACGCACGCGCACACACACTGCTCGTTCTGTCTCTCTGTCTCTTTCTAGAACCAACCAGTGACTAAGGAGGAAACGTGAGTTCAAGCTCACAATGCGTTGCGACATAGCTTGTTTTCATCACCATAGCAACCATAACAACCCTAACTATTCCTCTGTGGTTAAACTGGACTGCCTGAATTCTACCACGCTGAAAACAACTCGCTAAGCCTCTGGGTCTGATCACCCTCAGTAACCTGCCCCATAGGTAGCTCAGTGAATCTGCCTGTAGCAAAACTCTCTCTGTCTGTTGTCGTGTACAATGCAGCCTGCGACGGGAGCAGTGGTTTTAACACCTGGATCTCCCTCTGAGCCTGTATGATTTATGTGGGAAATGCAGAGTATCCACCTGTAGACAGCTCCTGTTTGTCTGCCCGCCGTGTGGATGTCTTCTTACTATTCTGTCCTCACACTTGCGTGTCTGTGCAAAGGCTAGACAGATAGCGTACAAACTCCCAATAATAAAGCAATGTCTTTAGAAGAGTAGTCTTTACTGTTACTTTAGTTAGTTACTTTGCAGATTTAGATTATTATTAGGAAAACATGCATTAACCACTTCAGCCCTATATACATTCCGGCCATTTGAAAATAGCCGATCTACAAGCTCGGTGGGTCTGCAAAAATGTTTAAATCTATTAACTTAAAATCTATTAACTATTCAAGGCAAATGAGTTCATGCAGAGGTTTGTAGTTTGGGTGAGAGATTATGCACTGAATAAATCAACTATTAGGTGAAAATAAAGAAAAGCCTGCTGCAATACATACTATAGTGCAGCATTCAGGTCTAGTCCAGATGTACACAGTCACAGGTAGGTTTATAAGCCTGTCAACACCTGACAGTCTCACAATGACAGCCCACACAGCCCAGTCAGAAACTTACTCTGTGCATTTTAGATAATGCAATGAAAATATAAAGTGTGCACATCGAAAAACAGATACGTCTTCTTTATATTACCGGAACCAATTATTTGACAAAGGTTGCAAATGCTTGTCCACCTGGCTCTCACTGACTTCATTCCTTAATTCCTATCGGCTCTAGTTCTCCCAGTGTCTAGAACGTGACATTTACTCTTAGCCTTGTTACAGTCCACTACCAGCACAAATACCGTCTATACCGTCATACTGTTGGGAGTACGTAGCAGTGACCTCTATAGTCCATTCTGATGCCCCTGTTCCTCAATATGGTGGAATAGTAACTGTGCGTTTATGTGTAAACATGACATGTAACAATGCCTGTTTTTGTGTGGACAGAGCCTCAATGTCTGACTTGTAGATTTGATAGTTTCGGCACTTTGATCATTTTATCCAGAGGAACGTACTCTTGTACAATGAGGAGCATCAATAAGAATGAATATACTATGGTGAGACTTACCATCAGCCTTCATGGCCTCTCTGAGCCCCCTGGTGGTGGGAGAAATCAGTGCAGTGATGCTGCTGGATCCACAGAAACCTGCTGCCTTGAACAACACTGTAAACTAACAGAGAGGAATAGAAAACAATGAGTCAATCTACACAGAGACAGACAGACAGACAGACAGACAGACAGACAGACAGACAGACAGACAGACAGACAGACAGACAGACAGACAGACAGACAGACAGACAGACAGACAGACAGACACACACACACACAATGTCTTACCTGATGTCTTACCATTCTAGATTTCAACAGACCGTAGAGAGAGAAGACAGACAGACAGACAGACAGACAGACAGACAGACAGACAGACAGACAGACAGACAGACAGACCTACAGACAGACAGACAGACAGACAGACAGACAGACAGACAGGTGGTTGTCTACTTGTTTTACACTGGGACACAAATGTCCAGGCAAATCATACATCACTACAATAGTTGCAAATTCATGTCAACGTGGCAACCAGATGGATTTACTCGATTCTCACAAATATGATTTTCTTTTTCTGTCCCCCAAGGAGAATTTGATTTGTAAATTGACATTTTAGAGAATAGTTTTGAGGTGGAAGATTCCTGTCCTCCACAAATCACATCAAATCCAACACGGTAACCTACTAACCAATCACAGCGTGAGACCGTCTCTCTGAATGATGATCATCACATGTCACTTTTAGCCAAATACTGTTTCAAGAAGAGCTCAAGTTACCATGTTGAACTCAAAATGCACTCATTTGTGACAAATGACCCATGGTGGCTCTGGAATCAAGCACTATACGATTGATACAGGAAAACATTAAACAGCTGATAACAGTAAAACCACTACAGGGGTGTTTTAAATAACACAGTCTTCCTCTATTGGAGGTGTTCTTTGTCCATGACCTTATCAGAACATGTGTTGACCCTATACTGAGGTAACTGCAGAAGAAATGCGAGCACTCGCCACAAACACCGGGTGCACGGTTCAAAGAGATTTAGACTAAATCAAACGATCACCAGCAGTCACTTCAAGTACTTGACTTTTATTTTCTGCCAGTGACACGGGCAGCTACAGACGGATGTGTTTCAGCATGAGCCTTCCTCAGCGCTGATCAAATGTGACGGCTTTGAAGAGCAATCGAGCGGTTGGTTACCACTGCTCTACAACATGTGTTTAAACCATCTACCCGTGTCCCTGAGTGTCAGAGGAACCCAAGCCACAGAGGTAGCTGCTGGCAACGACTTGCTACAGCCAGTAACTAGTGGTGTGATGTCATTTCGTAGCAATGTGGGAAAAGTATGGATCTCACCATTCACTCATCAGACTCTGCTGCAGCGCTGCATCCTGTGCCCAGGGGGCGCTCTTCCCGGCGAAGCTACTCTCTGGGTTGATCGTGGTGGAACAGTGAGAGCCAGGGCAGGGAGGGATGCTGCCAGTACACCAGGCTCTGCTGGAAGGAACAGCGCAGCTCCAAACACGACCTGGGGTCCTGGGATACAGAGATAAACAGCGTGAGGGTGTGTTACGTGTTAATGCCACGGGACCCACTTTGGGGGTCCTGACCTGCGGGTTGAGCAGCAGTGAGGTAGCAGTACCTGTATGCTATGGGGCAGGGTGGTGTAATGATAATGATAATGAATTTATTTTTGTATAGCACCTTTCCAAACAAAGTTACAAAGTGCTGAACAGAGCAAGGTTAAAAACAACAACAAAGCAATGCAAAAAATAGAAAAACTGTTTGACTACACACATAACAACATTAGAGTGTGTACAGTCATATAAAAACACTTAGTGTAGAGGTAGGTTTTCAGTAGTGATTTAAACAGAGGCACGGATGGTGCTAACCTCAGCTGCACCGGCAGTGCGTTCCACAGTGTAGGTGCCCGGGCAGCGAAGGCCCGATCACCCCGGGTTACTAGGTTAGTGTATGGTACCTCCAGGAGGGCCTTATCTGAGGATCTAAGAGTGCGCTCAGACTTTGGAGGGGACAGCATTTCAAAGATATAGGTAGGGGCCAGCCCATGCAGGGCTTTATAAGTAATAAGTAAAATTTGGAGCTCACAGGCAGCCAGTGAAGGGCGGCTAGTATTGGTGTAATATGGTCTCGTTTTTTCGTATTGGTAAGTAATCTAGCAGCAGAGTTTTGTATCAATTGCAGGCGGGATGTGACTTTCTTGGCAAGGCCAGAGTAGAGGGAGTTGCAGTAGTCGAGGCGTGTTGATATGAGAGCATGAATTACCGTTTCGAGATCGGGGGCTGACAGGAATGGCTTGATTTTCGCAATGTTCCTCAACTGAAAATAACAGGATTGAACAACTGATTTTATTTGTCTATTAAAAGAGAGGTCAGAGTCAAAAATCACACCCAGATTACGGGCTGCAGGTGTGACATTCGTGGAAAGGGAGCCAAGTTGTGAGTGGAGGGAGAGGGTTGAGCTAGGGGAACCGAATATAATAATCTCTGATTTTGACTCATGAAGGAAATTTTGGGTCATCCAGTGTTTGATGTCGGAGAGACAGGCCAGAAGGTGTGAAATATTTCCTGAACCGGGTGTACTGGGCTCTGCACTGCTGTGTCAGTCAGACCTGCAGCCTCCTCCTGGGCTCTGGGCTGCTCTGCCCAGGAGAACGGCAGCTGGGAGGTGAACAGGACCCTCGTCTCAGGCTCCAGTTGGTCGGGTACTCCTCACAGACAGGGGGCGCTATGGGGGCTGGGTCGCTGACCTGGGGACTCTATGGAGAGAGACATAATGAAGGTAAACAACAGGGTACATTAGTTACTAGACAGACACTGATGAGAGATGGAGAGAGATTGGTCTTTCTTGATGATAAAGGTATGCAGGCTTCAGGTAGAAATGTGTTGATAATGTTGTGAACATCTGAATAATGTGACATTAAAGTTAGGATGCAGAGAAACCCACCGGCAGCAGTGGAGCCTTCATCGCTTCATCAAACAGGGAGTCATCCTCAGAGAAGGACAGAGGCTTCTAAAGCAGGAGGAGAAATGATATCAAGTTGTTTGATGGTTCATTAAAAGTAAAAGTCCTCTTCTACACAACACTGACATTACACCTGACTCTGCCTCTCTCAAACAGGAGATAAAGGGTTAATACATGACAGTAATGCTTATTAACAAGATGCTTTTATGGGAAATAGACACATTTTCTGTCTACATTTTCTTTACAAGAGACTTTGAAGAAGAACTAGCCCAAAGTCGCTTATAATAAGCAGACATGGCAACACTGAGCGTGAGTGTGCAGGGTTGCCAGGTTTTGCGAGAGAAACAAGCAACCAAGTCTATGAAAACAAGCCCAAAAGAAGCAAGCCCTTCGCCCTTTAACCTGCACGCTACACGACCTGGCGCTGAAATGGACAGCTGTTGTTTCTGATGCTGCATAAGCAAATGCTGATTTTGCCTAAAACAAATTGTTATATGATATTTTTGCCATAATTGCCCACCCCTATGAATAGTTATATCAGCATGCCCATATATGGGCAATTGGGCATATACTGATGACATCAGGGATCTCCATATGGGAATAAAACAGGCACACAGATGCCCATTGTAGCCAAACCGGGAGCAGTACTGGCAGCGGACGTAGGGGGGTTTTCCGGGTTGAATGGGAAACATGGCCACAGACTGACTAAATAAGCGATTTAAACGGGTAGTTTCGCTTCGGACCTAAAATATTATGCTCCGTTCCAAACTTTAAACATCCGTGCGGCTTGGAATCTACCATTAGTTTTGGGATACAACATATACAAAAGGGTAAACAGCGGAGCCTTGGCGGACGTTCACCCGATTCTGGAAGGTAACCACCTAGAACCTCATCTCGGAGCTGTATAGCGGAGTGAGAGGTTCTTTATTGAGCTAGACGCCTGCTTACTGCAGTAACGGTAAACAAAAGACTCGACTTGACTCCAAACAGGAAAAATATTAATCACTGTCAATACAGACGAGTAAAAACACTCAACACTTAAACACTAAGCGTTAGTCTTATCACGTAATGCTCCCATTTTTTGATACACATGTGTGCTCTTCAGACACACCAAAATCTCTAGCACAGCACACACACACCTCCCAGTTCGTCCCGCCCCCCAACCAATCATATCCTTAGAAAGGTGATGGAAGAAAACACAGCGTTAGGATGATCTCTTAAAGTGGTACTAGCTTCTAAAGACCTGTTGGTTTATTACATTGACTGCCTATTATACTAAGGGTTTGAATATTAGGCACATATTAACGCTGGGGATATTACCCAGGGATTACGTATGGTTGCAGAAAGAAAACAAGTGTCTATAAGTGTCTACATTTAAAGGGACTACACTATGAATTTAAAAAAATAAAAAATATTTAATATCATATTGTTTATGTCCCTCAAACGTTTTTCAAAAGGTTTGATCCTAAATCAAGACTCAGATATACTCATTCCAACTAACTTCTCTCTGGCTTATAAAGCCAAACAAAATAATAAGAAAAAAAAGTGGAGTGGAAAAAAAGAAAAAAAAAATTGGGGGTTGGAACTGAAAAACGGGAGGTATTGTACCCTGAAAATCAGGGTGAAAATCAGTTTGGCCTGTTTTGAGACCAATTTACAGAAAACCCCAGATTTGCTGTGAAAGCCTGAGTGTTCAAACTGGGGTATTTTGGGGGATAGAAGAGAGGTAGGGGAGACCAAAAACACACAAAAAAGAAGAAAAATGTAAAATTCATGGTGTAGTCCCTTTAAATAATACATCTAAAATCACATTAATCTGCAATAAACATTCAGTGGTGAAGGAAATTATGAATAAAATACCAGAGTTGAGGTTAATGTTAATGTTAATCTAGGGTGTGGCGTCTGCCATCCCCTGCAACCCCAAATGAGGGCCCTGGGCCAGGCCTACACATTATGACATGTCCCCTACCACCTCAGGGTCCTAACAAAAGTTGTGAAAAAATAATGTTAGGATTTAGAAGACATTTGTAGAATCCCCCAGAAGCAAAGATTTGAGTTACAAATGTTCGCTTAAAAAATATCTATTCAAAGATTTGCACAAACTTTCATGATTAATAAAAAAAATGCAGATCTACAAGCTCGTAGCGCGGCACTCGGTGCCGCGCTTGTATATCTGCTATTTTTGAATAGCCCAAAGAAATGTGAAAATGACACAGATGCGTTCCCGGTCTGAATGGGTTAACATTAGACTGCCTTATATCTGACCTGTGTCAAATGTCCTGTGCTCCGAGGAGCAAATATTTTATATCTATTGATAATTCATAGCATGTGTGTGGGACTCAGTATTGATTGGCTTAGCTGGTGTTCTGCCCCCTCTCTCAATTTTCAATGACAACTTCTTTTATCTTTGTCTTTGTCTGGTGGGGCACAACCACCCAGACACTTTGATCTGAATCATTTGACACCAGAGTTCAAGTCGTTGTTCCTCTACACTCAAAAACACTTAAACCCTAGCGTCTGCATTATGTTTGGCTTTTTTTGGCGAACAGATTTGGTGTAGAGGGAAATACTAGCAGTCCTAGTATAGAGCCCTGGGGGACAGCGGTCAGCTCAGTATAGGCTATAGGGTTTCAGTGGTTTTAAGTATGGCAGAAGGGAAGAGCTCTATGTATGAAATAACTGTATTGGTCATGATGGAAACCATTCCACCATTTTGAGTGGTATTCTGCCATGTTGAGTGTTTGGTCCATTTTCAGTGGTGTTGGAAGTGAGGCGTTTCTACACCAAAGCAATCATGATACCAGTTTAATGTGTTCTGGCCTTATAATCCTCTCCAGGGAACTGTTTATTAAAACTGATTTCACGACTAGACGAGTCCGTGTGGCTTTGTTTTTGTGTTTGGAATATATTAATCTCTATAGCCAGATATCTGCATTTGAACACAGGATCTAAAGGCAAGGGACAATTTCTATTTGTTGTCAGTGACATAAATCAGTGGTTCTCAACCTGTGGGTCGGGGTCCCCAGGAGGATCCCCACATGATTTTTGAGGGGGTCCCCAGATGACAGTTACAATTTAAGGTCTTTTAAGAAAAGAAAAAGAAGAATACCATTACTGCATCAAAATAACCAACAAACTATACTATAAAAACTGGTCAAACATAAGCCAAATTGTCAAATAATATAAGAAAGAGGAAACATTTTTGAATATAGCCGATCTACAAACTTATAGATCGGCTATTTTAACAATATCTATCTGTGGAACCGAGTCAGACTAAATTGTATGCCTCAACTCATACAATCCAAGTGCTTGTCAGGGTGGGGGGTCCCCAGTTCAAATATGATTATTTTGGGGGGTCACTGCCTGAAAAGGTTGTGAACCACTGACATAAATGACAGTTTGATGTCAGATTTGAGAGGTTAGAGCTTCCAGACTGAGACACATCTTTAGAACTCTGATTTTTAATGCGTCAAATCATATTTGGGCTGCCAGTCTGAACATAACCAATGTGTCTTGTGTGAAAATAGTCCTGGCAAAGAAAATCGTTCTACTGTCCTTGAGACTTCAAGGAAAAATACATTCAAAAACCAAGACTAATAAATAAATGAAGAACATCAGATATAGA
>NC_137626.1:8438427-8510927 GCF_963280865.1 Gymnoscopelus braueri
TGCACACACACACACACACACACACACACAAGCCAGCACTGCACATGTGCAAGCCAGCACTGCACACGTGCGTGCGTGCGCACTGCGCAGACTTGACCGTGTGTGTTTGTGTGTTCGTCCGAGCACGGCCTCACAGCTGCAGCTGATTACTTTAAAGTAAATAAAGTAAGTACAAATACTTAAAAGTACACGTCAAATACAGTAGTACCGCTTCAACACTAGCACACACACATCGAATAGAGTACCGCCTGCATGCCAGCGCCCACACATCAAATACATTAGTACCGCCTGAATGACAGCACACACTCATCAAACAGAGTAGGCAAGAACACAAAAAACAAATAAACTCCACGTTTATCTTTCATTGTGATTTAAAGCGCACCTTGGTGGTAAGCAGAGGCTGCTTTCATGTTCTTTCACCCCTAGTTAAAGGCAATGGTTTAATCCAGAGTGATTTGATAGGTCGTAACCACAGTGGGTCGTACGGTACCAAAATTACAACAAGATAGCGGGAGAGAGAGAGAAAAGTTACTGGAACCAGCAGCAACACGAGGAAAGGCAACGCACATTGCAGAGGAATATGAACTGATTTTGCTGCTCATAGACAATATAGCAGGAATTATGTTGAAAAGTAAATAGCGGGTGGTATTTTTGTAACCCAGAGAGGACACAAAATGGACCCTAACGGCTGTCACCGGTGTGTCCCTGCTTTTGCTTGTACAGTTCCAGTTGTCACCCACACACGGCCCTGACAGTCCCGCAACACGGCAGTGCAGTTTGCCAATGTTTATAACAGAGTTTAGGTATTTCTGAATTACATTACATTCAGTCCACATATAAATACAATACATATTTTAAACATAATCATCTTTGTCATCACAGTAATTTATAACAGTCTCTGCATTCAGGCATGCACAGAGACACATTAACTATGCTTAGCTTTTGAGACAGATGAAGTGTCACAATATATTCCAATGTATATAATTGTATTATGTTTATATCATACTGTACAACACAATAAAGCCAGTGGCTTGTTGTTCACATGTAGGCTACTGTAGGCTACTGTATGACTAGGCTATGTGCAATCTCTTACATGTAGTTACTTTATCAGCTGAAGCTCTATAATTCAGCATTATGAAAATGTGTCTCTCTTCAACAAACTGAGACAGCAACGCTTTTTAGTTAAATGTGTGTGTGTTAAATGTGTGTGTTAAATGTGTGTGTGTTAAATGTGTGTGTCGGGCCGTGAGTGGCCGGCGGGCGGGGGACGAGAACTGGAACTGTATGTGCAAAAGCACTAGGGACGCGTCACGGGTCCATTTGGTTACTCTCCCAGAGTTAAATTAACACCGGTAAATGAACACTGGAGGGGTCCCTGTGTATATCTGTTGTATGCAGTTCGGCCCGGGAAATACAGTATGTGACAAACTGTGAGAGCCCAACATTTTAATGAACAGCAGCAGCTGCCTTTTTATCTTCATTAAATATTATTGGCTATAATTCATGAACAACAATTCTACCTTTTCACAGCAGTTGTGCTCATTCTGTTTTTCAAAGTGACTGTCCGACTCAGCAGTTATTGATTGTATTTAACATATTAATTTGGAATGAGCAATGCCTTTGATGTGAGGACGAGAGGTGTGCTGATTAGACAGACTGACAGCTGCCGCAGCACTTCATTTAGCCTGCTTTATCCTGTTGGATTCATTCAACATATATGCTTCATATAGCCTACATATAGCCTGTTGCTGGCCGCCACAGAATCTAATTATTAGGCTAATATAAAAACAAGAGGCTTCAGGGGGAAATGATCGATCGCTTTGTAACTCCAAGTAAGTTTCAATCACTTTGGTTTATGAACAAAGGCTTTGATCTGAAATGGTAGTTGATAGCCTACTGGACACATGGTAATCCACACGGCAGTAGAAAACATTTAGCCTCCCTCCCGAAAGACTGTTGACTTCATTATTTACTGTAGCTCCAACACATTATTGGCTGATGATAACTGGCACAAGGAATTCATAATCAGACTTTGAAGATAACAGAGAGAGAGTTTGAATGGCAGACATCCCTTCAGAATTACGTGCAAGACCGGGTATCATGCATCCTGCGCAGCGTGCCCATAGAGTTATGATATATTGTGTGCCACGCTTAACCGTCCGACCACAAGGAAATAAACAAAACCCCCTTAAATAAAAAACGAACGTTCCCTAAATCTACAAAGTAACTACAGTAGTTGCTAAAGCTGTCAAATACTAGTAGGGAAGTAAAAAGTAAAATATTTGCAAGAGATATACTGTAGTGGAGTAGAAATATAAAGTACCTCAAGATTTTACTCAAGTACAGTACTTGAGTCAATGCACTTTCCACCACTGACTACATTTCCTAATAAGCAGATGGGGGTAGAGTAGCCAAAAACTGTACTCAAGTAAAGTTACAAATCCAAATAAGTATTTCAGTAAGTATCTAGTAGAAAGGATCAGATGTAATGTTTAAATAATGAGAGCAGAATTAATGTAATAAAAATGTACAAAATATGAATGTGTAACTGCATGTCCAATAGAAATAAACAAAATATTGAATAGCATTATGCTAATTCAAATATGACCTAAACCTATCCCTTTAACCACTTTCAACCTGGAGGAGTCACTATGTTGGTCATGTCATTATCGGCAAAACCTTTCAAAAATAACAAATAGCATATCTATTTCACTCAGTCTGGCCTGTGCCCTGAGATGAGTTTGACACCCCTGATTTAAACCTATATCAACACTTGTTTCATTAGAGAGAAGTTACCATTAATTAAAGTACTTCTGTTTTGTGTGCTCTTAGGCCAGAGGGTTTGCATTCAGAGAGGAAGTGATGAAAGCTTTGAGAAGTAGGTACTCAGTAGCTTGATGAATATATCAACCTTAGTGTATAATTCTAGAATCCTACAGTATGTGGACACCACAGGTAGGCGGGGTTCACCCCAATACTAAGCTGGTCATTTGTAATAAAACCCAGGAAGTAAGATTCTGTATCATTTTGGTTAATAGCAACGTATTATAGTTGGGGTTATTATCGTCTTAATTCACAGTAGGATGTGAATGAATTAATGTCACATGCTGCTGTGTATATGAGCTGTTCATCTAAATTCATCTGATTTCATGAATAAAACAGAATACACACTTACACTTCCTCAAGCCTGGTTTCAGCATCTTCTCTCCACCATGTTTGACACTGGGGGTGAAGGAGAGACAAAGTCAGGCCTGTATATTCTACTACTGTAACTAGATAATAGAAACAATGATTGATAACGATGTTCACCATCAAACATTAAACATTGCTATACATCATCACAGTATGATTTCTATACTCTAAACATACTAGAACACATTTGAGTGGCAGCAGGTCTCTCCATACCTGAGAGCTTCCAGTGGTAGAGCAGAGAGTTGATCAGTGTCTCCTAGGTGATTGTAGTTTAAGTCCAACACTTTGAGATGGGAGTTGGATCTCAGAGCTGAGACCAGATAAGAACAACCTTCCTCTGTGACCAGACAGCCTGACAACCTATAGTGCGACACACACACACACACACACACACACACACACACACACACACACACACACACACACACACACACACACACACACACACACACACACACACACACACACACACACACACACACACACACACACACACACACACACACACACACACACACACAATGATGTTAATATTCTAAAGGACATGAACATTACATTACAGTCATTTAGCAGACGCTTTTATCCAAAGCGACTTACAATAAGTGTATTCAACATAGGTAGGGAACGAAAACTACTAATCACCAGAAGTCTTTAGTGCATTTTCTGCAAAAACAAGCAACCAAGAGTATACCTAGCGCTAAGGTAAAAGTGCAATATATCAGCTACCTATTTCGTTAAACAGATGAGACAAAATAGCTAAATCAAATGGGCATGAGCTAAAACAAATAAGTGTATCGACTAAACAAGATCCACACCTGCATGTGATGTGATGCTAATCTTCTAAACATACCTGCTACTATATGCTATCTAAACAGTATTATGTACATATATATATTCTTTGATTAAATTTTTGTTTTGATTACCCGTTTCTATACTGTTTTCTTTCTCTCCTGCTCTCATTCTACCTCTATCTCGCACAAACAATTGTCACCCTCTTCTTCACACCTGTGATGTGACAATCCCCCCTCCCCGCACACACACACACACACACACACACACACACACACACACACACACACACACACACACACACACACACACACACACACACACACACACACACACACACACACACACACACACACACACACACACACACACAGTTTACATTCATTTAACTCTGACCAATTTCCCTGATTTTCTATCTACAAAAAAGGGATATTTTAATATGGAACTATTGGAGACAATATGTTTCAATATGTTTGCCAAGTCAGTGTTGTGGAGGGTCTCACAGCACACCACTGCTCCAACTGGTCCACACTTTGCACAAATATTGCTCAGTGGCCATTGGGATTGCTGCTTTACGCACTGTTAATGTATTTTGTAAACACGTTGTTACATATACATTTTTATTGTTTTTTTGCCCCACATTTTGGCCAGTAGGCGGCCTGTTGCACCACATTTTGTTACATATAGAATTATGTTAATTAGTTGTATATACCTGATGTAATGACACTAATTACATCCCTCATGTTCTTCTAATGGTTTTGATTGTCTGTCAGTGTTTATATCATTCATAAAATCACTCTGCAAGTGATCCAGACAAGTTCTCTGTTGTCCCAAATGTGTGTACCATTTGTCATTTAATATCATGTAGGCAAGGTTACTGAGCACAATCATTTTCCAATATTGGACTAATTTATTCCCAACTTCTTCCCAACCATTGAACGTTTTTATTGTGGGAAATGAAGAGGGAATAACTCACTACTTTGTTTATTCTCCTTTATCTAGCCTATAACTCATTCATTCAAACCAATGTTACATGTGCATGCACACATCATTTGTTTTCCTTATTAAATGAAAACACCACCCTGGATTCACAACACATTCTCTATAATGACTTTTTCCTTTTCAGAATTAAAACTACATTGCTGCCTCCATGTATACAAATACACGATCAATACAAATTACAGTCAAAGCTGATGGGGACAGCTGGGAGGAGGCCTGGTAGTGTCTGTAGTACAGGGGGGCTTTCACATAGGAAGGGGCCAAACTTTTTTTTTAGTTCAATGAATCAATGGTCCCAACTTGTGAAACTTAACAAGTTGTCTTTGCATTCGACAGCTTGACAGATATTATACTATATACTATTGTCTGTGCCCCCCAACACACACACACAGACCAAAAAAGAAAAGTAATTAGGATACGCTCCATGTGTAATTACTCAAGAATTGTCATCTGTTGAACAGGTTCATGAATACTGACCTGAGGGTCTTCAGTGTACAGTGTGGACTCCCCAGTCCAACGCAGAGCCCCTTCACGCCGGAATCGCCCAGATCATTATTCGTTAGATCCATTTCTTTCAAATTAGAGGAGCTGGAGCTGAGAACTGATGATAACTCCTCACAGCATCTCTCTGACAGGTTACAGCCACTCAGCCTGAAGAAACAGTAGTGATTACATCATTGTTTATATTTTATGAAACATCACATTATACATGACTCATATCCAGTTATTAGTATTAGTGGGAAAAAACGAAAAGAAGAAAACTTCACACGAGTGACTTTCAATGGAACTTTAAAAACATTTCAGTTAATATTTGTATAATTGTATTTGTTTGTATGTCTGTCTATCTGTTAGTAAAATAAGTCATGAACAGATGGCCAAGCTTTCATGGAACTTAGAGGGTAAATTCTGTAGACTGCCATGACAAGATGATTAAAGTTGGGGTCAAATAGCCTGGCTACTGCTGGCTATTGTGCACATTATAGATTATAGATATAGATATGTCTGGATTATAATGTGTCATTGTCGCTGCAGCTAGCCACCACAATAATGTGTCAATACAGAACATGAGCACATGGGGCTCACCTTATCCGTGTGTCTGGTGTAGCTGGTATGATTGACATCAATTGGAGCTTTACATACACATACGTGCAAAATATATTCCACGCACAAACACGCATTTTCACGCCCGATGTAGCTCGGCCATGACTTTCTTTTTACTAAAACAGAACCATCTGCTATCTGTAAGCCTACTGAGGAGCTATGACCCGGGTTGGTGTGGGAGGTAACGCTAGCTGAGACCTGCGACCCACACTGACTTCATTTGGGATTTACACACTGACTTTATCCTTAGATTTTATTACCTTTGCCTTGCACATTATGTTTGTCTCAATTGTGTTGATTTAAATATTTTTTGTTATCTTACCTCTGACTGTTGTTGTTTATCCTTATGGATGGTTTATATCTTGGCATTGTAAAGTACTAACATTGTTTTCGAAAAGTGCTTTAGAAATAAAGTTTATTATTATTATTATAGTTATTATAAAAGGAAAGCAGTCAGTCCCTAGTCAGTGCAGTGTTGTGTGTACCAGGTGTGCGTGCAGCTGTGCACCACGTTTAAAACAACAACACTGAACGGAACAGAGATTGATAGACAGACAGACAGACAGACAGACAGACAGACAGACAGACATAAGAAGAACAAAAGCTTTAGCTGCTGTTTGTGATTGTAAATATAAATATTTCCATCCCCCATAGCAATCCACACAGACCGAAGATAAACGAGGGAAGAAAAACTGGCAGACAGAGCTTAGATTTATCCCCCTAATCATTCTGATTAATGGATGTGTTTGATATTGAATCGGAAGCCTTGTAATGTTATTTAGCGTTTTTTGGGGCATGGTTAAATCAATACATTTTATTTCATGGTCAGTCACTTCATCCTGCCACTGTATAATAGTTAGTCAAATATATTAGCCTTCCCAAACGGCAGTCTCACCTGCCTTCTATGCACGCACACAGAAAATGTATAATAGTCTATGTAAGAGCAAGGTTCCTAATTTTCTTGGATAAGCTGAACTAGTTTAAGAGTGCCAATGATTTTAAAAAATGGTTTCATCAGCTCTCGGAGAGATTACAGCCACTCAGCATGAAGAAACATTAGTGTTCAAATCAATTAACCACTTTAACAAACAAGACAGTTTAACAACATTTGAGTACATCTGGGGTCCTATTACAGGTCATATTGACTGCTGTGTGACTGGTCTGCTTTGTATAGGTCTAATTGTCTCCGCCAGGCCGAAGGCATGGCGAGAGAGTATGTTTTGCACCCTGTCCGTCCGTCCTTCTGTCTGCGAACAGCTAATCTCCGGCACCGTTGGCCTGATCGCTTTGCACACACACTCCCTGGATGCCAATTCCGAACCTCTGCCCCAAAAGTCACGAAGCGACAGGTAGTATTTCTGCTATTTCTGCCATTTGTCATTTGCTACAGGACTTTAGTAGTTAAATTCTTGCATTTTCTTTCGTATAACAGAAAAATGACATTAAATGTATCCAGTTATCAGTTCACCTACAGAGCTCTATTGGAGGCTTTGATCACTGGCAGCAGACCCAGAAGAGCCTCCTCTGAAGCTTGGTATTTCTTCAGGTCAAACACATCCAGCTCCTTTCCTGATGACAGCAACATGAAGACCAGAGCTGACCACTGAGCAGGAGAGAGATCTTCTGTGGAGAGGCTTCCTGAGCTCAGGTACTGTTGGATCTCTTCCTCTAGAGAATGATCATTCAGCTCATTCAGACAGCGGAACAGATTGATGCTTCTCTCTGGAGAGGGGTTCTCTCTGATCTTCTCCTTGATGTACTTGACTGTTTCCTGATTGGTCTGAGACATACTTCCTGTCTGTCCCAACAGTGTTTTTAAGAGAGTCTGATTGGTTTCCAATGAGAGGCCCAGCAGGAAACGGAGGAACAAGTCCCAATGTCCATTTGGACTCTGTAAGGCCTTGTCTACAGCACTCTGGTAGAGGTGTGTTGTCTTAGATTTGCTAGATTTGCATCCAAATAGCTTGGACCCCTTTGAGGTTGACAGTAGGTTGACACCAGTGTTGGTGAATGAGACAAAGACATAAAGAGCAGCCAGAAACTCCTGAACGCTCAGATGGACAAAGCAGAACACCTCTTCCTTGAGCCACCCACCCTTCATATTTTTAAACATCTGTGTGAACACTCCTGAGTACACTGCTGCATCTCTGATATCAATGCCACACTCTCTCAGGTCTGCTTTATAGAAGATCAGGTTGCCTTTCTCCAGCTGTTTATAAGCAAGTTTTCCCAGAGACAACATGGCCTTACCTGGATTCCAGTCAGAATGTGTCTGAGCTCCATCATGATACTTCACATTTGTCTGCTTGGACTGAACCACCATGAAGTGGATGAACATATTAGTCAGGGTCGTTGGCAGCGCTTCTTTCTCCCCTGCTTTCAACATGTCCTCTAGAACTGCAGCAATGATCAAACAGAAGACTGGGATGTGACACATGATGTGGAGGCTTCGTGATGTCTGGATGTGTGAGTAGATTGTACTGGCCTGGTTTTCATCGTTACTGAATTTCTTCATGAAGTACTGCTCCTTCTGGAGGTCATTGAACCCTCTCACTTCTGTCACCCTGTCAACATAATCTTTAGGGATCAGAGGGGCTGCTGCAGGTCGTGTGGTTATCCAGATGCGAGCAGAGGGAAGCAGGTGTCCACTGATGATGTTTGCAAGTAACACGTCCACTGAGGTTCGCTTTGTTTCGTCAGTCCATTTTTTATTGTTCTCAAAGTGTAAAGGAAACCTCCACTCATCCAGACCATCAAAGATGAACATAACATTGGAAGTGTTGAAGCTGCAGATTCCTGCTTCCTTGGTTTCACCAAAAAAGTAATGAATAAGTTCCACCAAGCTGTATTCCTTCTTCTTCTTCTGTATCAAATTCAGCTCTCGGAAAGTGAATGGAAAGATGAAGTGGATATTCTGGTTGGCGTTGTTTTCTGCCCAGTCTAGAGTGTACTTCTGAGTCAAGACTGTTTTACCAATGCCAGCCACTCCCTTTGTCATCACTGTTTTGATTGGTTCATCTTGTCCAGGTTTAAAGATGTCTTCTAAATTGATTGGTCTGGCTGGTTTCCTGGATGCCGTTTCAATCTGTCTGACCTCATGTTCCAGATTGACCTCTCCACTCCATCCCTCTGTGATGTAGAGCTCTGTGTAGATGTTATTCAGAAGTGTTTTTTGTCCTTCTTTTCTCATCCACTCAAACATACAGTGAAACTTCTCCCTCAGAAGCGACTTAAGTTGTTGTTGCCACTCAGCAGCAGGAATTTCTAAATGACAAAAGAACAGAGGACATCAATAAGTGCATGTTATGGCAAATGTGCTTCTCAAATGAGAGGTCTTGGTAATTCAAAAGTTAAAGAGTATCATGTGTCTGCTGCCGTAGCTGCAGAACTATGTTAAAGTCTTCAATTTGATGATGATTTGTCAGATGATATAATAAATAGACAATGATGAACCACTTGAGCACTATATCATTTCATACTATAAATATCTGCAAGCTCACAACGTGGTGGTACGAGTTGTGAGCTTGTAGATCGGGTACTTTGGCTATAAAACAAAAAAAACAACAGTTGAAGAATCAGGATTCCTATTGTTATTTAGAAAAGATATATATATATTTTATATTTATTCATCTTTAGTATTATAATATCACAATTAACCACTTAAAGGAGTAGTTCACCCAAAAAATTACTTATTTTCTATCAATTACACACCTCATGAAGCCTTGAATTTATGGAGATTTACTTTGTATTTGTCGCATTCCTGAGCCAAACATTTGTCCTGGCCGGAGACTCAAAAGAGTCTCAAAGAGTCTCCTACTGAATCTCCTATTGACCGATGACCGACAAAAACAAAACAACCTGAATTCAAGGCTTCATGGGGTGTGTAATTGAAATATATAAGTAATTTTTTTGTGAACTACTCCTTTAAACCCTATGTATGTACTTAGTTGACAGGAGTCCCCCAGGGCTCCATAGTAGGCACACTCGTTTTCGCTCTAAACTAAATATCTTCACAGAAAGTAGCTGATCTACAAGCTCACAACATGCCGCACTGCAACATGTTATGAGTTTTTAGATTTGCCATTTTCCACTGAATTTAAGCCTCAAAATAGGAACACTAGGTTCATGTTGTTTAATCACAGTGAATTACAATTAACCACTTAAGCCCTATATTATACTTTTATCCAATCAAGAGAGAGAACCCCACACAGATAATTTATCCGCTATAACTGTATAGTGTTTCAGTTCCAAATTCATCACAATTCATCATCATCATCATGAAATTACACTTGTTTATCCTGTATCCTGCATGAGTTGACAGTTCTCAAGAGTTTCTCTGACTGCTGAATTGTTTACTAGTTCACACCATTGAGGACAAACGTACAGTGTCCTTATTTAACATGTTGTTGTTGTTGATGAAATAATAACAGCAAAATCAAATAAAACCCACGTTATTGTGAATTCTAAATAAAACCTACATGTCAATGTAGTCAATGGTCGCTGAAACTGTTTAAATATCAGTTAGAATAATAACATAATAATAAACAATAGACAGGTAGTAACAGAAGACAAACAGACATACCAGGTTCTAGATCACTGTTCACGATTGGTGTTGGATCAACTCTTGGTCTTAGGGGAATTTCTATGATACAAACACGCACAACATAAACACACCACACACAGAGACACAAAACAAATGTCAGCTATTTCCTTGAACAAATGAGAGGCAGTTCTGTGATGCTGGGTGTGATGCTAAATTGTAGCTCTGCATCCAACATAAATACAAGTTCATTTTACAAACAAAGACACAGAATAAATGTTGTATCTTGTGGAGATATCTGGTGGTCTGAGCATAGAACCAGTCCTTCTAAACCTCCTGTCTTCAATTATCTGCATAATGTGATGCACATTTGATCAAATAAAACACACAAGCATGCTTTATGAAAGCTGTCTAAAATTAACTCTAAGTGATGATGTTGTTTTTGTTGTCACAGTGAGATAGATGGCAGCAGTCAAATAAGAAATACATTTAAACATTGTAATATGTAACGACTAGTCGCTTATGCATTTTATAGATAGAAACATTTGCTTTCATACGTCAAGGAAAAGATCAGTTTCATTTCACATTGTTACAGTCAAGTTGAAAACAACACCAGCTTCATTTTAGGGCCGTAACTATCAATTGACCCATTGTCAGCCTTCTGATTGGTTCCTGACTGACTGACTAACCAGCAGGCTCTTTCTACCTTGTTCCGCCCTGGTTCCGCCTTATGGTAGTTTATGTTGAATTTGCTAAAATATCATTTTTGGAGAGAAAAAACACGATATGCCCGAAGATATACCGCATCTGAGATGTTCCTTTTTACTGACAAGTTTCAAATAAAAATTGAATACACAGAATATCAATATGAAGCAACTGAAAAGCACGTTTTTTCAATGGTAGTGGATGCAGAGAAAGGATTTTTGCCCAACCAAGAAACAGCAACCAATGGGTGCAAAGGGGGGCACAACCACGGTGGGATTTGACAAAGGGTCAATTATGTTCTTTGCGATTATTCTTTGATAACTTTTACGACTAATCTAAGTCGAGAAGCGTGTTTTTTATATATATATATATATATCAACAAATCGATTAACCATTTATACTTCATCTCACAACAGTGTTGAAAATAGCAGATCTACAAGCCCACAACACTTCATAATGCGTTGTGAGCTTATAGATCTGCTATTTTCACAATTAGTTTTATGTTTTGATTTGCTTTAACATTTTCATCTATAGCCTAATATGCCGCCGCCGATGGTCTTTCTGATCTAATACCATAGAGTTTGCTGTGTGTCATTGTTCCAAAGATACGATGCAGGCAGTTCTTGCAATCACTCCATGTGCAAAACAATATCGTCAGGGTCCAAAATGTTGAATCAAACATTTTGTACAAATATTTAGCGCCACAGCGATTTAAACAGCGGTCAAAAGCCATTTGCCCTTCCAGGTCGAACCTCCTAACCATGACAGTGAACCTGAAGCTTAAATAACCAACCAATGGTCACATAAATCCATTTGGCATTTTTCACCCATTTGGCTCCTACAACTACTTTACAACTCTGTTTTATCACTTCTGGGTCCATATTTATCAAGCCTCTCATGGTAGGAATAGCAGTCCTAAGTGCCCAACAAGGTGATCCTACTTTAACCCATTAAGACCGGGAACGCATCTCTGTCATTTTAGATTTCTTTGGCTATTCAAAAATAGCAGATCTACAAGTTCATAGCTACGAGCTTGTAGATCTGTTATTTTTGAAAATGTGTGCAAATCTTTGAAAATATATTTTTTAAAGTGAACATTTGTAACTCAATTCTTTGCTTCTGGGGATTCTTCAAATGTCTTCTAAATCCTAACAGTTAAAAAAAACGTATGTTGCTATAATAGCAAAAGGACCCCCAAAATGAAATGTATTTGGCCGTGGACCCCCATCTCAAAATATGTTGTTCCAGGGACCCCTCAGAAGCAAAGATTTTAGTTAAAAATGTTCGCTTAAGATTTTCACATATTTTGACGATAAAAAAAAATAGCAGACATACAAGCTCACAGCGTGGCACTCTGTGCCACGCTATGAGCTTGTATATCTTCTTTTTTTTTTTTATCGTGAGCCAAAAGCCAAAGAAATCTTAAAATTACACTGATGCGTTCCGGTCTTAATTGGTTAAGACACAGTAGGCGGAGGAGCATGTTGTTAATATTAATTTGTTAGGATGGAGCTCCCGTCTCCATCAGAAGTAGTTCCCAGCAAGTGTGTGTACATTCTGATCAAGGACAGATGTGTTAATTTAGTCGACTAAAACTATGACAAAAAATGATCCACGACTACCTTTTTTCACTGACGAAAACTAATTAAAAACTAAATAAAAACGATGTTATGGTGACTAAAACTATGACTAAAAATACTGACAATTTAGTCAACAAAAAATAATAGACTAAAATGTTAGGGAGGACTACAGGACAAGAGATCCAGTAGAACTAAGACCACGTGCACCCTCTTATTTCTTTCTTCTAGTTTTGATTTTTGCCATCCATAGGACCTCTAATATAGGGATTTTGATGATCCCAAGAAAAAAAGTGGTCCAAAGTGTGTTTTCAATGTTTTATTACCCCTATGAGACCTGCGGGATGGCTGGCTGAAACGAGGCGAGACTGTCTTTCGGAGACTGTGGCACGCTCAAATTTAGACGCAGCCCAAAGATAGAGATACCATTTGACCAACCTTGTCATGCTACCTTGTCGGTAAGGGGGCTAAATACCTAAGGATTCAACATTTTGGCGAGGGAAAAACAGCCATCACTATTTTCCAAATGGTCCCCTGAGCTGTCACCTCGATATAAGTGAATTGAAATGGGTTACATGGATACCTACAAGCCTCCCCTGTACATAAATGCCACATTTATGCCAATCTCATGCAGTTGTGGGCAAGAAACATGCAGTTTATTGCATGCAGTACAAATATGTAATTTCCGCCTATTGTAAAAAGGAGACCACTTTACTGTATCTATAGCTGCATGAGATCACTGTACTGTATCTATAGCTGCATGAGACCACTGTACTGTATCTATAGCTGTATGAGACCACTGTACTGTATCTATAGCTGTATGAGACCACTGTACTGTATCTATAGCTGTATGAGACCACTGTACTGTATCTATAGATGAGACCACTGTACTGTATCTATAGCTGTATGAGACCACTGTACTGTATCTATAGCTGTATGAGACCAGTGTACTAGTGATGTGCGGGTCAGGTTTTTTCATGACCCGCCCCGCCCCAACCCGCGACGAAACACAACCCGCCTCAACCCGCGACCCGCGACCCCATATAAATCTATGGCTCAACCCGCCCCGCGACCCGCGGTGGGAATATGAATATATATTATATAGCGCTCTTTTAAGTACCCAAAGTCCCTTTAAATGTCTACAGTAGCACAACATTGTCATGGGCTGAATAAACAAGCATGTTGTTCAAAATAGGTTTTTTTTTTTTTTTTGCGTGTGAGAGCGGCTGACCCGCTCACCCGCAGCCCGCATAATTTCCTCTGAAATCCTGACTCGACCCACCCGCGCCGCGGGTTGACCCGCGGGTCCCGCGGGTTACGGGTCGACCCGCTCATCACTACAGTGTACTGTATATATAGATGAGACCACTGTACGGTATCTATAGCTGTATGAGACCACTGTACTGTATCTATAGCTACATGCATGAGACCACTGTACTGTATCTATAGCTGTATGAGACCACTGTACTGTATATATAGATGAGACCACTGTACTGTATCTATAGCTGTATGAGACCACTGTACTGTATCTATAGCTGCATGCATGAGACCACTGTACTGTATCTATAGCTGCATGCATGAGACCACTGTACTGTATCTATAGCTGTATGAGACCACTGCATCTATAGTTGCATGAGATCATGTACTGCATCTTGACCACTGCACTGCATCTATAGATCACTGTACTGAATCTATAAACCACTGTACTGCATCTATATACCACTGTACTGTATCTATAGCTGTATGAGACCACTGTACTACATCTATAGACTACCTACTGTATCTATAGAATGCTGTACTGTATCTATAGACCACTCTAGTGCCTCTCTAGCCCACTCTATTGCACCTGAAGACCACTCTAGTGCATCTGTAGACAACTCAAGTGCCTCTATAGTGCACCTGTAGAGCACTCTATTGCATCTGTAGACCACTCTAGTGCACCTGTAGACCACTCTAGTGCATCTGTAGACCACTCTAGTGCACCTGTAGACCCCTGTAGTGCATCTGTAGACCACTGGCGTGATCTGTAGACCACTGTAGTGCATCTGTAGCCCACTCTAGTGCATCTATAGCCCACTCTAGTGCATCTCTAGCCCACTCTAGTGCACCTGTAGACCACTCTAGTGCATCTGTAGACCACTCTAGTAAATCTGTAGCCCACTCTAGTGCATCTGTAGACCACTGTAGTGCATCTGTAGCCCACTGTAGTGCATCTGTAGACCACTCTAGTGCATCTGTAGCCTACTGTAGTGCATCTGTAGCCCACTGTAGTGCATCTGTAGACCACTGGCGTGATCTGTAGACCACTGTAGTGCATCTCTAGCCCACTCTAGTGCATCTGTAGCCCACTCTAGTGCATCTGTAGCCCACTCTAGTGCATCTGTAGCCCACTCTAGTGCATCTGTAGCCCACTCTAGTGCATCTGTAGACCACTGTAGTGCACCTGTAGACCCCTGTAGTGCATCTGTAGACCACTGGCGTGATCTGTAGACCACTGTAGTGCATCTGTAGCCCACTCTAGTGCATCTGTAGCCCACTCTAGTGCATCTGTAGCCCACTCTAGTGCATCTGCCCACTCTAGTGCATCTGTAGACCACTCTAGTGCATCTCTAGCCCACTCTAGTGCATCTGCCCACTCTAGTGCATCTGTAGACCACTCTAGTGCATCTCTAGCCCACTCTAGTGCATCTGCCCACTCTAGTGCATCTGTAGACCACTCTAGTGCATCTGTAGACCACTCTAGTGCATCTCTAGCCCACTCTAGTGCATCTGTAGACCACTCTAGTGCATCTGTAGACCACTCTAGTGCATCTATAGACACATCTGTAGAGCATCTGTGGACCCCCCCCACTGGTTTTGTGTCCTGGTTTTGTTTTAACCTGTACTCTTTTTTTTACAGCACTTTGGGTGACCTGGTCATGTTAAATGTGCTTTATAAATACATTGAGTTGTGTTGAGTTGAGATGCAGTATAGTGGTCTATAGATACAGTACAGTGGTCAATGTATGTGGTCTATAGATGGAGTACAGTAATCTATATATGCAGTACAGCGGTTTAGATTCAGTATAGTGGGATATAGATGCAGACAGTGGTCTCATGCAGCTATAGATGCAGTACAGTGGTCTCATGCAGCTATATGTGCAGTATAGTGGTCTCTAGATGCAGTACAGTGGTCTCATACAGCTATAGATACAGTACAGTGGTCTCATACAGCTATAGATACAGTACAGTGGTCTCATACAGCTATAGATACAGTACAGTGATCTCATGCAGCTATAGCTACAGTAAAGTGGTCTCCTTTTTACAATAGGCGGAAATTACATATTTGTACTGCATGCAAAAAACTGCATGGTTCTTGCCTGCAACTGCATGAGATTGGCATAAATGTGGCAATTATGTACAGGGGAGGCTTGTAGGTATCCATGTAACCCATTTCAATTCACTTATATCGAGGTGACAGCTCAGGGGACCATTTGGAAAATAGTGATGGACGTTTTTCCCTCGACAAAATGTTGTCTAACTTTGAATCATTAGGTATTTAGCCCCCTTACCGACAAGGTAGCATGACAAGGTTGGTCCCATTGGAAACCTGAGGTTGTCTAGAATCAAATGGTATCTCTATCTTTGGGCTACGTCTAAATTTGAGCGTGCCACAGTCTCCGAAAGACAGTCTCGCTGGCGTTTCAGCCAGCCATCCCGCAGGTCTCATAGGGGTAATAAAACATTGAAAGAAAACAGACTTTGGACCACTTTTTTTCTTGGGATCCCTATATTAGAGGTCCTATGGATGGCAAAAATCAAAACTAGAAAAAAAAATAAGAGGGTGCGCGTGGACCCCTCCTAGGGCCTCTACTAATTTCATTACTGGTTGCGCGCCGGTGTCATACTCCGAAAATAGCTGATCTACAAACTTACAACACGCTGCGGCGCGTTGTAAGCTTGTAGATTAGTTTTTTTCAACATGCAGCTACTGTAAGTATAAATCAGTGTTAAGACGGCATCATGGCAAGTAAAATCTTATGCTATTTAGTCGACTAAAACTAAAACACTTCAGAGGACTAAAATATGACTAAAACTAAATTGAATTTCTGTCAAAAGACTATGACTAGAACTAAATAAAATTAGCTGTCAAAATTGACACTGGCACGCCAAAGCGCACACACTATATTGTGTGTGCGTGCATGTGTCAGGTGTTAAGACGGCATCATGGCAAGTAAACAACATTGATCGGTATATATGGTACATATCCACTAGCATTATTGGACTCAAATGTATGTATATTTGCTCTTTTAAATGGACCGAAATAAAGATTTACTACTTATGGTACTGTATGTCTGTTTCTCTTCCGTTAGAACCTGTCTATTGTTTATTAATACCTTATGATAGTTTTAACAATGTTTTTTCTTAAAACATTGAAACTCTTTATTCTGAGTGTTTGCTCAATATCAGGAATCTCCCCATCTATCTACCTCTTTAGTAAAAAGAAAATACATTTCGAGTTTGGGAGTTTGCGAGTTTAAAAGCCCAAACAGAATGCAGATTCTCCATAAACCCCAATCAGAATAAACAGACCAAAACTGAGATTTTAATCTGTTGCAGAGTGGTGGTTTAAACCTTTTCACAAACCAATCAAAAGGAAAATTGGGTAATTAAGGTCAGGTGTATAATGCATTGTATGTGCATTTATATTGCATTATTATGGCTTCATAACACTGCAGGGAAGTAAGTTATGCATTGTTGTAACCTCAGTACAAATCATTACAAAGTCGTTCTTGTGCTCCACTTCTCCTCTTCATTGATCCCAGTAGAATTAAGCATGTGTTGTTATCATGCTGCTGCTTGATTAGAGCAAAACAAACAGCATATACTACACTGAACAGACCATTGATATCCATCTTTAGGGAAGTTATTCAAACATGTGCAAAAAAACAACAAATGCAATGTACTCATCATTTGTGCATGTCACACACAGGCTGTGTGACATGTGCTACAGCTGTTCTGATTAAAATATAATAATATAATATGTAAACAACACCAGACCAGATTAGATCACATCCCATATAAACAGTTGAGCCAAAACCTTTATTAGGAATGATTTAAATCAGAGTGGAATAAAAGTGTCCACATGTATCCCTAAATGTGATTACTAACAACACCAAATAGCCTATTCTTACTTTATAGCAACTCTGACAGTCATCACAGTCAGCAGGGAGAATTGATGATTGGAGGTTTATTATGAACACACACATATCATGTGTTATGGTTATTATGTTCATCTTATAGATGCTTTATTTTTTTCATTATGACAATAAGATTTTATATTTATTATTATAAATGAGTTGGAGGTTCAGCTCCAGACCACAAACTGCTCAAATAAAGTTCTTAAATGGACTCACCTTCAGGATCATCCACAGCCACAGGCTCAAACCAACGTGGAGGCAGCATACGCCTCACAGACTCTGGCAACTTCTCTTTTATACGATCTGAGATGAAATTCAAACAATATGTTAAACACAGTGATAACATATTACATAACAGTGATATGCGGTTTCAGCTGTTGGCTTGTTTGGACACATAACAATTAATAAATTAACACTTAATGAAATATTTAGTTTACAGTAGTAGGCCCCACACACACACACACACACACACACACACACACACACACACACACACACACACACACACACACACACACACACACACACACACACACACACACACACACACACACACACACACACACACACACACACACACACACACACACACACACACACACTTCTAAAGATTAAAATATTTGACATTGCTTGTAGCTGTTGAACAGTAACTTTTCAAGTAAGTTGTATGTTATGTGTAACTTAAAATCAGTAGAGAAACTTACCACGATATTTCACACCCAGCATCAAACCCACTGCAATGATGAAAGCAACAATACTGCCTCCAACAATCCCTCCCACAGGTGTCTGTTTCACAGGTTCTTGGGAGACAAAATAAACAATTATATTAATGGGTTTCATTTGCTTTCAATTAAAAGGTTGAAGGCATAATAATAATTTACGAACCAGGCTACTGGCTGCTTGTAGGTTTGTCTACATATTGTTGTTGATGAAGATTAACATGTCAACGTGTTCTGGTGTCAATTCTTGTGGCTAATGTACTAGCTTATTAGCCAGACTCACTCGCTCTGATCAGTTGACAGAGTTAGACCTTCCAGATCAATGTAGGCCAATCAGCTGCAAGTCTGAAACTACTCTATGTTATGGTACCTGGCTGAGTGTGTTTAAAATAATGATATCTCCCCCATTATTTAAACAAATTATGTTGTCAACTAAATGCAGATGTATTCTTCTTTAAATAATGTGTTACTACTTCAACCATGCAGCATCAACGGAGATATCAAACACATTGGGCCTCAAATTCACTAAGCTTTTTGGGTACGCACAGATTTTGTACTTATGAGCATATCCGCACCTTGCGACAAACAGTCTGATTCATCAAAAAAAAAAAGGTCTGGATTGTGGCGGACGTACATTCAAACTCATGTCTGCTCATAATATGAGCAGACATGAGTTTGAATGTACGAAGAATAAGGTATTTTAATAACAAACAGCATGGTTTGAGGCATATTATGACTCAAACCATGCTGTCTGTTTTGCTATCTTAAAATGCCTTATTCTTCGTGCAAAATGAATTACAACAGTGCCAAACCTCAAATAAAGTATTGATGTGCCCAACATTTGTCATCAGATAGAAAAGAAAAGGAAAAAAATGCTAAATTATCTATTGCTTGGATGCATATTGCATGATGCAACTTCAAACACATTTTTAGGTTCTTCAGTTGATGCATTTAGAGCTGAATTGTTAGGTCTCTCTGTGTGTTTGACGTGGCCACAATTTCGATTAAAATAGACTATCGTGTCTTATGTTGCAGGAGGCAGGCGCTCCTCCAAGGTCGCGCTATTCATTTATAATATTGATCACAGACTAATAAGTCTTACCATCCAGATCCATTCCCCATTCCGACGTAGGACAGTGAATAGGATATGTTAATCCAAAAGTCATCAATAAAGCTGTGTTCCATGATCTATAGGTATTCCCTGGATTCCAACATCATATTTTTACCTCAGCAAAGGTGAGCTATATCTTTTCCACGTTTTATTAGCCTATTATTTGATCGTGGGGTTAAACTTTGTGAACTTCTTCTCCTTACACATGAGAGCATTACTTTTTTAACGTTCAGCTGATCCATCGTGCGATCGAGGGACTCGCTCCCAGATAGAACAGATGTACAAGTTGTCAAGGCCGTGCGATGCAACACGTTGCAAGCTTGCAGATCTATTATTTTTGTCGAGAGACGAAGTTGAACTTCTTCAGCGTGGTAAACGCTAAAAAAAGTTTTTTATGTTGGGTGAAATCAACATTAGAGGGAGCTCCACTGATCTTGTTCCCCCCAAATTCGGCACAAACATGGGGATTCTACTACTCTGCCAACAAAATGTGGAACGCCCTACCACCAGCCATTAAAAAGGTGCGACTCATTATTCTCTTTCAAAACCACCATAAAAGAGTACTTGTCTGTAATTTTCAACAAGACTTAGATGAGTCTTCTAGCTTGCCAACATAAAATACAGTGTGTGGTAAGTTACAGTACAGTACACACTGGATACAGTCTACACAGAACGTGTCTGCCCTCTAGCGGACAAATAGGCATATAGCCTCTTGCAGTGGTGGTCAGCTAGTTAACTTGACATTGTCATATTGCATTTTCTAATGTAATTTACCTACGTGCAGACTACAAATACAGTATGTGTTTAGTCTCTGAATGGATACAATTGGTATGCCAACCTGAAAATGTAGCTATTTTCTGTTGAAAAGCAGAGAGCTGGAGAGACCCCTGTTACGGATACTCTATAGCAATGATTACTATCAGAATAGAGCTCCAGGGTGGGGGTGGGGGTAGTTATCAGTGAAAAAAGCCATAAAACAGGTTTGTCAGCACAGGAGCACATTGAGAATGCATTGAAATGGCTGGGAAGGGGGGGGGTGACATTAACATTGAAGTCAATAAGAAAACCTGGGTGCAAATCAGGTTTTGCACCCAGGTGCCCCCCAAAGGGACAGGCCTACGGCTACACAGGACTCTTGACCCTGATTGGATTGTGACATTCAGTAGTTGTTTGAAGACACCACCTTTGGTGTAACACCTTACAATGGCCAGTCACAGCTTTTAGGGTTGGTAGAATAAACATTTTCTCTTTCTTTCTCCCATTATTTGGGGGTCCGTCGCCCCATATCACACATAATGGACGAGCCGTCACTGGCCTCTTAGCCTGAATTAACATAAGAAACATATGAGACTGTAAAGACCCCAAACACAATACACCCAATTAATCCTGTCTCCTTCGCTGTATAAATGATACAAGTGAATGAGGCCCAGAGCTGATATTCTGAATTCAGCCTCATGAGTTACAGTTAAATGACATGCCACATTCTGTTCCAACAATGTGAAGTTAAAGTTGGGTCAATTAATTAAATATAGTTACTTTGTTTAATTGAATTCAGCAACTGAATTGTTGAGAGGGCACAGGAGACATGTTTCATCAAAGTGTTTTCTTCAATGTGCTTCACACAGACACACATGACCAGTTTCATGATTTGTCAAAATGGCAGAGTTGGATAAAGTTCTACACATCGTGGAGTAACCTACATACCTTTGTAAAGCAGGTTGTCACGGGGACCACTCTGCTCCACACTGAACATGTTTTTCATTTCACAAAATAGTTTTTCAACCTTCTTCCCTTCCTTATTGTTGTAGATAATCAACTGATTAGAGTTCTGTCCAGAGTCAGACACCATCCATTCCCCTTCATCTTTCTTCCAGCGATAGGTGACCGGACCTGAATCTCTGATGTCTCCATCTCCAACACAGTCCAGTCTGCAGCTTGTAGAGTTAGATGTACACGGTTTCTTGATAGCCACCCCTGGTTTTGGGACTCTCTCTGTTGGGGAAAAAGAATGAACACAGCTCAGAATTACTGGTCAAATGGTCTCCACTCTGCAGTCATTTTTGATGAGGAAAACACATGTTGGCTGTGTGATCTTCCTCAGGTAATGGTTATGGTACAGATACACGTAGGGGGAGCAAGGTTATTATTAGTATTATTATAATTGCATTGTTTATGCTTCACATTAATTTTCTATGGAAGCATTATCAACAAAAAACTATTTGCATCTGAAGCATAAAAATGTAATGAAAAATTAGATCAGACGAAAGGCGGCCATTTCTAATGTAAAAGGATGTGGGATTGACAGCAGAGCAGTCAACATCATGCAAATGAGAAGCTAATTTCACTGGGCAGCAGCCAATCACATTGTTGAATGTGACAGGGTAGCAACTACGTAGCAACCATTCCACTTGAGAAAACTTATCATGGATATTATATACAGAGGGATAAATGTCAGCTGAAGGTAATAACATAATGTTGGTGCGTTTCTTTTTTGGTGCTTTTTACCCCTTTTTCTCCACAATGTAGTCGTTATGCCACCTCCTCCCCACACACACATTTGTGTGTTGTCACTGCTGTTGTATCCTACTGACTCACCTGCCAGAGAGGAGCCCCCACCCTTTGTCCTACTCCTCCTGCCCAACACTCCCTGCTGACAGGTGCCGCCCCCCCCATCCCGTAGGAATACCTGCAGTGACAAATATCACCCTCACCGCCAGGCTTCCCTCCCCTGAAACACGGGCCAATTGTGTTTGTATAGAGGCTCGAAAAAGGCAGATGCACCACCAGGGTGAATTCAAAACCACAACCTCTGTGGTGGCGGGCAGGAACCTTAACCACTGCGCCACCCGAGTGCCCTGTTGGATGCAGCATGTTATGAGGTTGTAGATCGGTTATTTCTATTTTTTTGGAACTAGATAAACTAAATAAAGTAAAGTTTGCGTATTTTATCCATTGTATAATTAAAGTTAAATGTTCTTTTCATATATTGAAGTTTAATACTTAAATACATTTATATATTTATTTATCAAAAGGTTTGTGTTTATTTTTATTTGTATGTTTGCTTTTAAAAGTTCTCAAATAGAAACTTTAATTACGTTTTTACAAATTGATAAGAAAATGGTGTATTTGTTGGCTAAATATCGGTCAAAACATTGATAATGTGTGGTCTAGGACTCTCCAAAATCTGAATCTGCATCGTACCCAAAACTCTGGCATCAGACGGGCTCGAGAAACAATCTATATACAACTAAATAAAGCATGGTGAAAGATGTTGGAGATCATTATTGGTACTTATAGGGGAGTAAACATTTAAACACAGCTTTCATTGAGTGACATTTTATTCATTGTATAATTAAAGTTAAATGTTCTTTTCATATATTGGGGTATATACAGGAGTAAACATTTAAACACAGCTTTCATTGAGTGACACGCCCAGCAGCAGAAAACAGTTGGTGGTGAATGTTATTCATTTTGCTTACAATACCTATTCTTCCCTTAACTCTAACCATTCAAATGAACATATTCTCTAACTATAATAGAAGTACAACACCATAACATTTATCCTTCACAAACATTCATACTTACTGATGACTTGAACCTTGTAAGTCTTGTTCAGCAGTCGACCGTTTACCTCCACAGAGTATATTCCACTGTCTTCTATGGTCATATTGTTGATGATCAACTTTACAGTTTCTTTATTCAAGTCAGTGCGGTCTCTATATGTCCCATAGTAATCCACATCAGGACCTAAGACCTGATCCCATTCTGCTACCTTATTGGGGCCATGTTTCCACAGGATGCCAGTGATGGTTTTAGGAACAGAGTTGGTATCTGGATACAATGCAAGGATTTCTTCCAATGGTCTGTATGTCACATCTTGTTGGTCTGTGTAGAGAAAAATATTTCAGTCAAGTTGAATAGTTATAGCAGCCTGTAATAACATTTAGTAGAAAGAATGGTTTAGCAAACAAATAAGTAGCTATACTAGACTAACACTGTCTCCTATGGATCCAACGTGAAATTATACAGATGCAAACAAGCCATTCTAAGAAGACTGGGGTACAAATGTATAAAGTGTTGTGTCCGGTACAAATGTAGCATGATGCAATTAAAGGTGTCACTTTAAAACCTGTGCCTGGAAAAGAGCTTTGTCAATGGAAACATAATTTTCAGTGAATCCTACATTTTAACACAGCTGCATAGTATTATTTCAGTGAACAATCTGAACATTAGATATCTTGATATCAGACTAAGCAGTTAACTTAGTGTAGTGGGCAGAGTCTATGGTCTGGGCTCAGGCAAAATGACATGCACTTTCGGAAGCTCTGTCAAAAGCCGGAGGTGTCAATTTGCGTTCCTCCTCCACCTTCCTGCATCGCTACATGCCGGTGGTGTTGAATACAGGTCCAGTGGGCACTTAAACCTTCTGATAACCTCATAAATCCGGCGACCTCGGAACAGTGGGCACCAGGTATTTCTGGGCACCAAAGCTGACTGGGCCCCGGGATCACTGGGCCCCAAAACAGGACCACAATAGAACGTCCCCAGGACCGTTTTGTGTTATCCTTTTAGTCCCAATTAATTAAAGGCATAGTATGTAACTTAGCCCTGTGTTTATATAACAAAACCATATTTATTTATGTTTTACTAATCATTTCTCTCTATAACAGCAGTTATCAGCCACTGCAGTAGTGTGGTGGTGTTTACCTGCAGAAACACATTGTCCTCTCACTGTATTTTGGTGTTTTCACTGTTTGTTTTGGTAGACAGGAACGTTTTGGGTCTACCAAAACAAACAGTGAAAACACCAAAACACCGTGAGAGGACAATGTGTTTCTGCAGACTGTCACTGCAGGTAAACACCACCACACTACTGCAGTGGCTGATAACTGCTGGTATAGAGGGACATGATGGGTACAAAATGTATATATTGTTTTGTTATGTAAACACGTGGGCAAAGTTATATACTATGTATTCAATCAATGAATCAATTAAAAAACAGTGGGCACCTGGTATTTCAGGGCACCAAAACCAACTGGGCCCCAGGAATACTGGGCACCAAAACACAGTGGGCACTAGGTATTTCTGCATAAGCACCGAAACAGACTGGGCACTGTCTGGGAATACTTTCTGAGCTCGTGGAAAAGTGAAGATATTTTTTATGTTTTCTGCCAGAACTTTCAAATGGATATGAAACTAGAGGACGATATCTAACTCCAGTTGCAGGAATTAATTATTGAGTGAGTAGCCTACACACACGCAGTGCGACACCTATAAACGCCACCAACATCAGTCTGCTGCCAGGGCGGGCATCGGTGTTGCCAGATTCTGCTAGAACAATAAGCAACCAGGTCATAGCCCAAAAGAAGCGACTACAGGCCACATGGGCACTTTAAACCTATACTGTACATCGGCTATTTGAAAATAGCCGATCTACAAGCTCACAACGCAACGTGATGCGACACGTTGTGAGCTTGTAGATCTGCTATTTTAAAATCAATCTTGAAAAAAAAAAAGAGAGAAGGGGGGGGGGGGGGGGGGGGGTCCCTAGCACAAAATATTTTCAGGTGGGGGTCAAATGCATACACATTTTGGGGTCCTTGACATGAAAAAGTTTGAGAAGCAAACCCACAATCCGCAACACAGAAGAACAAGCCCAAAGTTGCTTATAATAAGCAGACATGGCAACACGGCTGTTATATTTGGAATACATGAAATGTATCGTAATATCACAGCTATTCTATAATAGGGCTAATAATAACGCAGCAGCATTTTATTATTAGCCTATGAGCACAAAAAAGGTGTAGTAGGCCTAGCTGTATAATCATAATATTTACTCATGCCATTAATTAGTTATGTCTATCTTTCACAAATAAACAAGCGCAGGGCACGGCCTATCAAAATAGGCAGAGCGGCACCAAATGAAATTCATTCTGTCACGTCTCTGACGCGCCTCACTAGCCAACACACAAGAGGGGGTTGAATGAACTGAAACCAGCGCACCCCGAAACAATATAGGCCTATGTTGGGAATTGATGAAACAATCACCTGTGCATCCAGTCAGTCTCAATGTTGGTAAACAAATAATTGGTCTATATATACAGAGATTGAAATCTCTGTCTTGTTTCCTGAGCTCAGCGCATGTTTTGAATTGTTTAAGGGGAGCGCGCGTTTTTGGAAACTCCAGCATCTTGGCATTGCGCTGGCCGCTGGGCACAGTGGTGGAAAGTAACTAATCAATTACTGTACTTAAGTACAATTCTGAGGTATTTGTAGTGTACTTTACTTGAGTATTTCCACTTTCCAGTTTCCAATACTTTTACTTCCACTACATCTCAGAGGCAAATGTTGTACTTTTACTCCACTACAATTATTTGAACATTTCAGTAAGTTACTTTGAAGATTTTGATTATTATTACAAACATACAGTAACCACTTCAGCCCTACATAAATTTCGGCCATTTGAAAATAGACGATCTACAAACTCACAGAGACACATTGTGAGCTTGTAGATTTTCAATAGATTTTTATACATTTGAAAACTTGAAATGGGACATTCTGCACAACAGTACTTTTACTTTAGGTACATTAAGTACATTTTGATGCCAATACTTTTGTACTAAATTAACTTTTTAATACTTCAATATACGTGAAATTGATACTTTTACTTAAGTAAAACATTTGAGTAATTTTTCCACCACTGGCTGGGCATTTACCTTGCTTTCCTCTGCCTGCAGCTCAGAGCTAAAACATTTTCATCTCGGTCTCCTGAAGCGCTGCCAGGCGTTTTCAGCCGAGAAAAAGCCCAGTGGAGACACTAAGGCCCCTTTTCCATCACAGCTTAAGCACAACACTGTCCAGTACAGTCCAGAACCGCACCGCACCGCTTCAAAATGTCTTGCGTTTCCATTGCACAAAAGTCCCCACTCGCAAAATCCCCACCCTCCCCTCCCCTCCCGAAGGAAATCAACGCCCCTTTCTTTAACACACCAACTTAGCCTCAGGCTACAGGGTTAGCCTAAATGCTAGCGTGCTTCCTCAGAGCTAGTTTGGCTCTTAAGTTATTATTTGGCCATGTTCACCCTGACTTTAATCTTCGCTATTGTTGGGAAGACCTGTGTGGTGTCTAAACACGTTGCCATTACTTATATAAAAAACATTATTAGCGTGTATCGTCGCACATTCATTGTTGCCAGGTTTAGCAGAAAAAAATAAGCAATCAGGTCTATGAAAACAATCCCAAAAGAAGCGACTATCTACGGCTATTTGAAAATAGCAGATCTACAAACTCACAACGCGTAGCGATGCGACGCATTGTGATTGTGTGCATCTGCTATTAAAAAAATATATATACATATATAATGTTGACAAATACATATTAATTTGGGGGTCCTTGACATGAAAATGTTTAAGAACCACTGGTTTCAACAACATATGGAAACAAGCCCCAAATAATCAACTACATTTTAGAAACAAGCTGTGGTGGAAAAAGTACTCAAATGTTTTACTTAAGTAAAAGTATCAATACTGCAATGTAGAAGCACTCTACAAGAGAAAGTCTGGAATTACTTGAGTAAAAGTACAAAAACTATTGGTATCAAAATGTAATTAAGGTACCAAAAGTAAGTACTAAAATGTTTGAAAATAGCAGATCTACAATGATGCGATGCGTTGTGAGCTTGTAGATCGGCTATTTTCAAATAGCCTAGGTATAAAATAGGGCTTAAGTGGTTAATGTATGTTTTATAATGTGATCATTTATATCTGAAAAGTAACTAGTAACTAGTAACTAATATGTTTTCAGATAATTGTAGTGGAGTAAAAGTACTACCAATATTTACAAGCAACTTTACAGAAAAATAAGCCCACTGTCGCTTATAATAAGTGGACATGGCAACACTGCTACCGTAGTGTTTACATTCTACAGAGACCTGAGTGGACAGACACAGCTGTGAGCCGACCAATCAGTAGCAGCACAGCTTTAGCCCCGCTTAGCCCAGCTCAGACCTACCCAAGACTGGGTACTTTTTAGGCACCAGTTTAGTACCACTTACACACCACTCTACCCACTTCATTGTAGTGGAAACCGTCGCTGTGGTGGGCGGTGTGGGGTGGGGCTAGGTAAGTCCATGTATATGGAAAGCCGCCTTTAAACAGCCTACTTCTACTTACTGAGGACCAGACGGCATGTCTATCCACCACAGATGTAATGGGCCAGTGTGGTTAAATAATGTGTACAGTCTCAGTTAAATCAACACAATATATATTATATATATATTAATATATAAATAATATTCAATGTAAAGTTTGGTTGGGTTAATGGGTTTCCAACCAGGTTAAGACGGACATGAGTAGGCTAGTAGTAGGGTGTGTCATAGCCCTAGTTAGTGAGTTCACTCACTGACGCTCTGGACCAGGATGTGTCCATACAGTAAATGTTTTAAAGTGTCTTCTCCTACCTGATGTCAGGATGAGTCCAGCTGCTGCCACCAGACAGACGAACCATGGAGCTCTGAGGAGATGAGCCTTCATGTTGACGATCAATAACTAATCATCAACACATATCAATACAACACATCCACACACACCCGTTAATGGCGCTGAGTGGAGATGTGTTCTATTCCGTGTCTCTAATCTAATCTTGATAGACCTCGCCTCGCCTCTTCCTTTAAAAAAAAATATGAACCACAGCGTAGCCCTACTACAATAACCCTGTTGTTTGGAACAGTGGAAACGTATGTGATAAATCACGAATCATCTGGGAGGATAACAACCGTGTTGTTAAAACTCACTAAAACAAACACGATGTTCATTTAAAAAGTGAGAAGAAGTAACGTGTCCTTATGTGACCTTATTGCTTCGGTGAGCAGAGCAGAAGCACCTCCCCTCACCTGGTCTGGGAATCTGGGATCAGTTCAGTTCACTTTGCAGGTTGCTGAGCCGCTCTGGGTCTAGAGCGGATACGGAAACGATATGTGTTTGTATGTGTGTGTGTGTGTGTGTGTGCAAATTACCGGATACAGTAGGCGGGCTGTAGACCGGATCACACTGCTTAATTTAAAATAGAAACCAGGCTTTCCACAGGTACTGAGGAAAGCCTGGTGACGCGAAGTTACAGAGACAACCCATCTGCTCCTCTGACAGCAACAATGACATAATAAGTGCTCACTAAAGAACAGACCCCAGAACAGTTTGGGTGTTCTTTGAGAAAGGGTGACGTGACATGCAACACAAAACAGACCTAGAACAGTTTGACAAAAATCATAACATAACCATACCGCATGCAATGCTCATTTGGTATGTTCTTGCACTCTATTTCAATGACGTGACGCGCACGTCACTTAACACCTACACTTAAGTCACACAATGGACAACTGATATGCATCTCTAGGCTTATTCCTATGTTAATGTGACCATACCAAAGTTAGTTGTATACACGTGACGTGGCCGAGAAACCAGGGGGCGCAGTTGTTCAACATTTGGAGAATATGTTTTTAAAAGTCAAGTTGGTCTGGATCATATTTGGCAATCAAGAGGTTCCAAATCGAATAACAGAATTTCAGAATCAGCATTGAGATGCTGAAAAAAAAAACATTAACATCCACTCTGCAGGTGTCATTTTTCACGTTTTCATGCATTTTCTGCATTTTAAATCTATATATTTGATGTTGAACCAAATGTAACACTTCATATGAAGCAAAACATTTTTAGGATCCCGAAAATGTTTAGGATTCAGGATTGAATTCTGGAGCACAATGACTTTGCCAAACAAACTTCTATGTTACACCTCTTGCATAGCCATGACAGTGTCAGTCAGACTGGTCGTCACGTCACGTGGGATCACCGTAGAGCAGTGGTTCTCAACCTTTTCAGGCCGTGACCCCCAGGCCCAAAATAATCATATTTGAACTGGGGACCCCCCATTTCGTTTGACTCCGTTCCACAGATAAATATTGTGAAAATAGCCGATCTACAAGCTCACTAACGCCTCGCGTTGCAAGGCGCTGTGAGCTTGTAGATCTGCTATTTTCACAATATTTGTTATTTGACAATTTGGCTGTTTTATAGTTTTTTGATTACTTTTGATGCAGCAAATGGTCATTTCTTTTTAGGTATTAAAAAGGCCTTAAAAGTCCTTACATTTTCACTTCACTATCATCTGGGGACCCCCCCAAAATCATGTGGGGACCCCCCTGGGGGTCCCGACCCACAGGTTGAGAACCACTGCCGTAGAGAAAGTTTGAGTGATAACACGTGATCAGTCTGGCAATGCCAGGCTACCTCTCACAGGCCATGAGGTGTCAGGCAAACTGTCCATTTGCTGAATACATAATCAGAGATCACACCCATCACCAAAAATGTACACTCCCCAATAAACACTAGGACAATATATTATCAATATAAAAAAAAAATCAAGAGTACAATCATATCAGTAGGTAAGGAAAAGTATAAATTACATATAAGTAGCCATAGCACATACAATAATAATGCACATCACATGCATATACAGTATATTAAAGAACATTGCACTACAAAAGCTGAGGAAATATACAAATGATCCAACTACCTTGGTAAGTACAGTATACCTCCATCTTGATAAACAAAGGCATGTAAAATAAATCTTCATCTGATTATACACATGTTGAATCTATCCTGATGCAACCTGACATATCCCCTATAAAGCATGATGCCACCTTCTAAACTGACTTCTCCTGTCAAAGGCAATCACACCTTTGCCATCAGGGCCCCAACCTCTAGAAGATCAGGCTAGAAAGTTCAGTGCTGTCTTTTAAATCACTTCTCAAAAGACACTTATTGTATTTGCTCTTATTACCTGATTAGTCTATTGTGTTTTTTTCTTTTTATGCATCCGTCCCCCAAAAAAACTGAGACTACTAACTGCAAGGTCTACTGCAAGTGTGCACAAGTAAATCTGCAAATGATAAGTCAGATGATTCTCAAAAACTTGACTGAAGGTCAATGCACATGGTGTCTTGTTGCCATGCGGTAGGAGAGTAGTCCAGATGCACACATGTCATGTATGACTTCTCCCCCAAGCTCACACGTGATTGATTTTAAAACGCACTGAAACAACCAGACCCATAATTATCTTTTGTTTACCCCCCCCCCCTTTTGCAAGTTGAGATATATATATATTTTTTTAAATGCATATTTTGCAAATAAGAATTGAACATGCATAAACCATTCAGACAGGCCTCAGCCCTTTACCTACATTAATGTGAATTATCACTGTGGTAACTGTGCCAAAGACTACACCTCCAAGACTACGCATTCCAGTCCTTCCCACCAAGAGCAGCACCTGCTCTTCTGCTCGTTGTTTACATGTTGTGTTGCCCTAATGGCTTAATTATGTCAGCAAATAATTAGCGTACATAAGAGCACAAAATGCAGATATGGCCGTCATTACCCCGCTACACTATTACTATATTTTAATAATACAAGCATGACATATCTTCCTTATTGCTTTTTCATGGTGGAGAAAGTTAGGATGTCTAGTAGAGGTGGTGACCCTGGCAGAGATAATAAGATAATAAAAAAAAAGCCAAAAGAAGAATAGAAAAAGCAGTACAAAATAGCTTTGCAAAATAGAATAAAATAATGTAAAATGTTATTAAATGGCATCTACACAGTCATAGATTGAGATGGGGTTTGTCTGTTAAAAAGTCCAGGATTCAGTTGCACAGGGTGGTGTTGAATCTTGGGTCTCTGAGCTCAGAGGACACAATGGTGTTGAGGTGTAATCAATGAACAGCATTCTGACATATACTATATGTTTTCCTCAGTTCCAAATTAATGGTATAAAAATCAACAGCTTCCATGAAGCAAATACTAATAATCAGGCTACAGTAAGTACTAGTTGGTAGTTTGTATTAATGTAATAAGGGGTACAACAGATTGTATTGCTGTACAATAAAAAGTTTTGAGTTTGTCTAATTTGCACTAGTAATTACAACTATTTAACTTCACAACACACAATGCAACAGTAAGCTGCAGTTTAATCAATGAAGTTAAGAGGTGCATCACTTTTCACAGATCCACTTGGTTGTATGTAATGTATCTGAACAAAACTTATTGGCCCATTTTCCTTCGCTGTGCTGGTATACTGCACAGTTCCAGGCAACGTAGTCAACAGGCTGTCCACTGGCCCAGTTCCTGCAGAGGAAACAACATCATCAACTCAGTCACTCACATACTGTGATTTAATAGAATTGCAATTAAAAACATCAACATTTCTCACCCTGTTAGCAGTGGGGCTCCATTCACCCATGTCCATTTGTCATCCTTGGTCTTTTGCAGTCCAATCCAAGATTCTTCACCCCCATGGTTCAATTCTCTGATGAATTCCTGAAGATTTGTCAATAATTGAACAATAACTAATTTAGTTTAATATATGTCTTGACGTTCTCTCTCTCTCTCTCATTTTGAACCGTAAGCCTAAAAATTCTACGATCTACGGCTTGTAGATATCACAACTAAGTATAAATCAGGCATAATTCCATCCGAACAACAACACACACCTGTTCTTCTTCACTGTTAATGACCACCAGACGTCCTCCTGTATTCAGACATAGTTCTCTGCTTTTCTCCCAAGTTGTCTTTTCGGTAGATCTGTAGTAACAGCTGCATCCAAACGTCTGCCATCCACTGGAACACTTGACTGAACATCAAACAGGAGTTTTAGTGATGGAGTTTGACTGTACTGATAATACATTTAACACAGAGTAGTTATAATGAGTCAAGGAGCACACCTATACATTATTTATATATTGTACAAATGTTGTTTCTGCACCTCTTTTAGAAGATATAGTTTAGCTAGTATTTAATAAACTCTAATTGACACAGATTTTTTCTGCTGCTCATCAAAATAATGACACAAAGTTAAACACTGCCCCCTTGTGTCTCAACATGACATAACAGGAGTCATTTACCATGCATTGCCTAAGGTTGGGTAAGTGATATTTTTCTGTTAAAATAAGTATGAAATGCCTCTATATTCTGATAGTACTATAGAGTGTTTGTTCAGTTCAGTTGTTCAGCTCTTTGGTAAATAGAAAACGGATGTTTAGGTCAGGATACCAATTTTATCCAATTAGGAGAGAGACCTCACACATGATACAGGATAAACAAGTGGAATGACACAAAGAAAGAAATGAGTCAAAATTGGAACTGTAACACTATTATATTTAAGCAGATACATGGGTACCCTCTCCTGATTGACTGAACATTTGCAACCCACCTGAAAATGTATTTTCTGTTTATTAAAGAGCTGGAGAGACAAGGAGACCTGTTACTGAACAAACACTCTATAACAATGATTACTATCAGAATATAACATTTTAACCCTTTAATAACAACACTCACTTACCCTACATTTAACAAACACACTGGATAATAATAATAATAATAATAATAATACACTAATTCATATTCCTTAAAAAAATATGTGTAACCTCTCTCACCTGCTGTCCCTCTTTTAAACTGTTGTAATTCACGTTCTAATTGCTGTATCTTCAGGTTCAGTTTGTCATGTATGGTCTGGAGCTGGTTCCTTTGGAGGGTCACGTTGTCATATCTGGTCTGGAACTGGTTCCTCTCGAGGGTCAGGTTGGATAGTAACTCCGAGTTGGCTGGATTACCTGCAAATGAATGACCAAAAGGAGATGATATTAGTTTTTACTGTTCATGCTGAGGTCACGCATCTGTGTAGAAAAAAACCCTCAATGCTCCTTATCAGGTGTGTTTTTATGTGAATAGGTTTCAACATGTATAAAGTACTAGTGAACCACATACTATCAATAGTGAAGCATGGAAGGGTTCTTGTGTGAGACACAAGTGTCATTTTATTGTTGTTAGTGCATTAATTTGATCTTTGACCATCTGATACTCACAGTCCATGGCCCTGTCTACTGTTCTCACTGTGAATATAGCAAACATCAATGTGAGAATCACTGCACACGCTCTGACGATGTTCATCTGGATGGTGAGTTCTCTCTGGAGGTTGAGGTCTCTCTGGATGGTGAGTTCTCTCTGGAGGAGGAGTTCTCTCTGGACAACTGGAGGATAATAATACAATAGAGTTCAACTTTAATATGATCAGTTTCAATATTTCATTAAAATAACTGAGTGAATATTATATAATTAAGTGATTTGATGCAATGGACTCAGAACCCCTTCATCTTCCTGCAGAAACATTCATATGTCTGATACAATAATGTAGTTGAACGTGTCTTCCCAATACGCAATTGTGACTTTCTCCTCATGGGTATATAGTTAGGGCGCATATCACATGGGCTCTAATGTCTGTCAGCGAGTCCCTGGTTCGATTCCCGGCCGTCCGGATCGTTTCCTGCAGGTCACTCCCCTACTCTCTCTGTGTTTCCGGTCTCTCTACACTGTACCCACGGAGCAACTTAACTTTTTGCTTTGAAAAATCTACCCTGGCAAATGACAGCATCCTATCAGAATACAATATCATTTAGTGACTTAGAAAACTACAATTCCATCCCCAAACACTGCCAGCTGCTCTGAAGTTAAAATTAACCAACCTCAAACATTAAAATGCTTTTTTGTAACCTACATTTCTTTTGAAATGTTTAAAACTCTATAATCTAGACCAGGGGTCTTCAACAGGGGGTCCAGGACACCTATAGGGGGTCTTCAGAGTTGCTATAGTGGAGCTGCCAATTTCTTGTGTGACAGGACCATCTTTATTTATTTTATTTTCAAAAAGATAAAATGTCTGAAAAAACACTTTAACACGAATCCAACATATTATCATAAAACTAAAATAATACTTGCTGTCAAAGTAATCTATGATGTTTGACAGCACTGCAGCATCACTTGGACACAACCTATCCAGTCACAAACCCTGTGTAATACTTCTAGCTACTGGCTAGTCTCAAATATCTGTGTAATACTTCTAGAGCTATAGTCTCAAATATCTGTGTAATACTTCTAGCTACTGAGCTAGTCTCAAATATCTCGACGCAAGCAACAGTCAACAGACAGTCAGCTAAATATATGGTGAAATATATGGTGAACTAGCCTCTTATCAAGTTGCATGTAAGGTTTAAAAAAAAGAAGCAGGGACCCCCACCACATATATAAAATTGGGACGCATATTCTGGGTCACAAAAATATTTTGCTGAAATATTTTTTTTGGATGAACAGACTTCTACAAAACAGACAGTTCTATGAAGGCACCAATATATGCTATTCAGCTGTATGACAGACTGGAAGGCTTAAAATTTAAATAAAAAGTGAAATCAGAAGCTGGATGGACTGAGGCCAAGTTTAACAAGCAAAACAAGTTTTATACACAGTATTAGGGATCCCTGCTTAATCTCTCTCTGAGCTGAGAGGTCCTTGGCCTGAAACATTGAAGACCTCTTATCTAGACTATTATATTAGTACATTTGTAGTCATGGATAATGTTTTGTGTACTGATAAGAGCACCACAATTACACAGACATCTGTTATATTCTAACCATAGTAATCATAACCATGATTAGGAAATCATAAGATCAACCTTGTCAGATTGTATGCATAATAGAAAACTAGTGTTCATAGACAACAATATTTGTATTTAAAAGTATGTTTCTCAGATAAAAAAATGTTTGTAGAATTCTGTTTATTGACTGAGCAGCAAAGAACAGACTACACAGAGTGGCATGGCTCAATTCCTTTACCTCAAGACTCCCCGCATAAGGTGGACATAGTACAGTATTATTGTTTAATCATTTTATATTGCCAACTGTAGCTTACATCCTACATTAACCCATACAAATCTAAGCTTATCACCGGAAATGCATTTGCATACTATTGTATATTATTATATGTCTCGATGAATTGAATACACAGGACCTCAATGGAAACAAGCCCTGAGGGGTTATCAGGGTTATCCTTTTAGCATTATTTTCTATAAATCTGTGCCACCGTGCCTCGTTTGTGCAAACTGTTAATCAAGTATTCAATCAATCAATCCTTCAGATTTGGGGCTGAAAATTAAGATTAATTATCACAATGTACAATTTAAAACAGCTAAATAAATACATCTATCCTAGATAATCCATAAACATTTAGGGGTTTTGAACCGTTTTCAGGCTAAGGAACCCTTAGCTTATGGAGAGATGAAGCAGGGACCCCTAATACTTTGTATACATTTGTTTTGCAAATTAACCCATTAAAACTGGGAAAGCATCAGAGTAATGTCAGATTTTAGTTTCAGATAGGGGTCCGCGGCCAAATTTGGGGGTCCTTGGCAGGAACAAGTTTGAGAACTACTGATTTTAAAGGCATTTGTAGAATTGGCCTCAGGTCTTAACGGGTTAAACTAGGCCTCAGTCCATTCATCTTCAGATTTGTATTATATTTTTTTTTATTCTTAACCTTCCAGTCTGTCATACAGCTGAATGGCATGTATTATTTCATAGAAACGTCTGTTCTGTAGAAGTCTGTTCAGCTAAAAAAGAAGAATCAGTTGACAGGCTTTTTAATGGGTTAACTGTCAACAATCATAGGGCTTATCTATTAATCATTATCATATTTCTAACTAATATATAAAGTTATTTACACTTTTGCTTGACTTGGTATATAGTGGGCCTGTGGTCCCTTATTTCTTCCTATTGAAGGTGGCAACATGTATGTTGGCTGCATCGCTTTTTTTTAATTTTTATTTTTTTTAAGGAAGATGTCTTTTGGATTTTATTTTTTTTTTTACAACAAAGAGGACATGTACATGATGACATTGGCAGTTGGTGGGTGATCATTTTGTTCCCTGACTGCAGGCTCAGAAAAAGCCACACAAATAACTTGATTATAAATAAATGTCAAATCACGAAATGAGAGGAGATGGTCATTTGACAAGCTGCTGTAGTATTGATGTGAGAAGAGAAGAGATAGAAACACTGAGTGTGTGAATGTGTACCTTGATCTCCTGTAACTCCTTGTGAGCCAGAGCCGTGGTCTCTCAGACTGTCTGCTCCTTCATTCTCCACGTTCTCCTCCTCTCCTCTCTCCTCCTGCCTCTCCCTCCTGACTCCTCCACCAGACCTCACACGTGTTGATGTGCCTGGCTTGTCAGAAGTATCTGTAGACATCTTAATGAACCACACAAACAAAGTGACTCAAGTTAATTAACCATGTGAACCCTAGTGTCCCTGTTCTGGGCCTGACATGATAGGTGAACATTTGGCGAAAATAGCAGATCTACAAGCTCACATCATATTGCAATGCAAAACGTTGTGAGCTTGTAGATTGGTTATTTACGCTATTTGTACAACAAAGTATAGGATTTAAGAGGTTTGTAAAAGTATATGTTAATAATATCATGAATATTATGCATTAAGTGATTAAAATATAATGCACTGTATTCCTACATTTTTAAATGTCATCTTACTCACTTTGTCCGATATCTCTGTTGTCCTACATTGGGCTTCACTGTTGCAGAAAGGTCTCTGACACTGTCAAACCAAAGCAAGTAGTTTTAGTCATACTTGCATGCAGGTGCATGCACACAGACCCCCCCCCCCACACACACACACCCACACACACTGTACCCTTAACCACAGAATGTAAGGGGAAACGTGGTGATGACGTGACAAACAGAGTTGTGGCTTTCAGATGTGAAATGCTGGGCGGTAAAACTCAACGGCTGTAGATGAAAATGAGATCAAACAACCAATAAAGTCATTCTCAAAGAAATAAAAAGTTAAATGTAGTTGTGTTCATGATAGTGGTGACACTGTGGTATAATGATAACTAGCCATGTACATGTAAATTGATGTTACAAATAATAACAGTGAACATCATGGATAGTTTGTGGTCGATAAAACCTTTTGTCTCAATGCAACAGAGTGAGTTAAAACACAGCTCCCCTCCTCCTGTCTGCTATTATATTTCCTGCAGCAGAAACATTGTATTGTAGTGAGCATACAGTATGTCACTTCATCATTGTAGATCAAATTCAATACAGGGTGGTTAATTCATAGTGTAGCACTGATCTGCACAGAGAGTGGATCATAATGTCCTAATGGAGTACATGTTAAAGACTGTCACCAAGCTAGCTAACATTGAATACATTCAACATACCGTAAATTGAGTTAAAAGTGTGTTTATGTTGAGACAAAAATAATGCTGATATTTTTTAAAAGCCTCTCAACAGGATTGACTGTATGTAGCAAGCTCACACTGTTGACATGCATGACATAGAGGTTTTATCCATGAGCCTCTGTGGATAGCTTTAAAGCACAGCTCAAGACCTATTTCTTCACTCTTGCTTAAATCTCTGTGTTGTTATTCATGTCCTCACTGTTTTGCTATTATTTTAATGTTGTTTTATGCTTTTGCTTTTCTTTTTTTGCTTTATTGTTAAATTAGTTGTACTTTTCTGTAATTGTATTCTTGCTCTGTAAAGCACTTTGAGCTGCATTTCATGTTGTGAAAGGTGCTATACAAATAAAGTTTATTATTATTATTATTACACCCACAGAAGACAGAAATACTGAGAATCTGCTGCTGTGCTTTGTTAAACGTATTGCATCATACTCTGAAGACCTTTGAGTTAAACCGCCCACACACAGCAGCACGGTACTGGGGGATAAAGACAGAGACAACAGGAAACAAGAGAAAACCACAACAACACTATACTGTAGCTGTAACAATGTCCAGCATGGCCGACTTAACACATCAAGCACATACAGTACTGCTCAAAAATATTTTTTTCTCCAAGCATTTTTTTTTTTTGGGGGGGGGGGGGGTCATCTAAAAGCATAACCCAAAGTCTGTTAATACTTTGACTGCACACATCCCCGGGTATGGACTCATTTATCAAATTACACAGGATCTGCTGTTTTACTGGATCATTTACAGTAGGTCCTCCAACTTTACAAGAGTACAAGTTAAAGATTGAACCCCAGCTACTGTAGCTAGAATACGAATGCATTCAACAGTCGAGTTATAAGTGTTTATTGTTTAAATAATATAGTATTTTGACATCCAAACTCGTTTAGAGACAAGAATAATGCTTTGTGAAGTAATAATTTCACCGAAAAGTTCATTATAGGGCTGGCCTGAATGGCATGTTTTAGGCTTCAAATATGTGTTAGTATTAAAACCTGTTGTAGCCGTTATCAGCAAACTTATCACAGTACTTGGAGGCCTGTCTATGACGTCAGTACTACAACGCCATATTGATGACATCAGGGATCTCCATATATGGGAATAAAAAGGACACACAGACAGACAGATACAGAGATTTGTGGATTTCAGGACAACCACTAGTCTGACACACATCCCACTCAGCACTGCACTCACTAGCAAAAAAAAACCACCAAGCACCAAGATATCCTGAGTCGACAATGGATGCCAGGGCCCTGCATAGACTCTGCATAGACTTTTGGGAGGGCAGGAGCCCGCCCTAATGTACGGGGTTAATCATTAACCCATTAAAAAGCCTATCAACTGAATGTACGGTTAGTAGCGAGTTCACACTGTTGAGCGTGACATGCATGAGACAGTGGTTAGCCATGTCCTCAGAGCAGACGTCACACCACTCACATCCACCCACACAAGAATGAAATACTGAGAATCTGCTGCTGTGTTACTGTTTTCTTAGAAGTGTTTCATACTATGTGCATCACACTATGAAGACCTTTGAGTTAAACCGGCCAGTTCCCTTGTTTCTTGGTAAAACCAAAAACCACACGGACAGACAGACAGACACACACACACGGAAGCACGTGAGCACAGCCACACACACACACGGCAACGCAGTATCTGGGGGAAAGAGACAGGAGACAACAGGAAACAAGCACAAAAAAGAAACAACACGACACGACACGACACTACAGCTGTGACAATGTACAATATGGCCAGCTTAACACATCAAGCACATACTGCTCATAAATAGTCATGTGCAACCAGTGAAATAATACTGGATGATGTAGCTTGCGTAATGGCCACATTCACGGTTCACTTTTTTGTGTCATTTGGTTAAACTAACATCATTAGCATTTTTGTTGTAAGACAAAAAAAAAGATGTTAAGATCAAAACAAGCAGGGCTGTCTGAAGGACAACATTTTAAAGCTAAAGAGTCTTTTAAAGCTGATTTAGGAATAAATGTGTTCTGTATTATAGGTTTTTGCAAGTCATTCATATATGTAGAGCTGCACGTAAGTACATTTTGAGGTACTTTTACTTTAGTTGTCCATTTTCAATACTTTATTTATACTTCTACTCCACTACATTTCAGAGACAAATATTGTACTTCCAACGGCACTTTATTATTTGACAGCTTTAGTTACTAACTTTCCAAATGTAACTATTAATACAAAGCATACAATAAGTGATACATGATTATGTATTATTATAAAGGCCTAAGGAAAAAACAGTGTTGTTTAGAACAGCAAAAACAATGTGTCAAAACACAATACATTATTGGATGATATAGATTTTTCTCAAACTCTCTTAATTAAATACTATTACAATGTGTCCTAACGTGAGCTTTCCTTTGATGTGTGTAATGAGTTGAACACAAGTTACACAACACAACACAAGTCATGAGGTGTATCAACACTGGTCTGTACACTGTGTGATTGAGAAACAGCTTCACATTTCAAACACTCATCCTTCACATTATAGTGTGCAGCCTACCTACAACACCATTGTAATTTAAATATAAAAGTGTACTTTATTTATCCCCTTGGGTAAATATGGAGCAGTGAGCAGCCACAGTGCAGTGCTCAGGGACCAACTCCACATGTAATGTCAGTCCCTTGGTCAAGGACACTGACAGGAGTACCTATCATGTACCTTGGTCAAGGACACTGACAGGAGTACCTAGCATGCATGTTTTTAGTTGTGGGAGGGAACCAGAGAACCAGGAGGAAACACAAACACTGGGAGAACATGCAAACCACACTCAGAAAAAACACCCCAGCTGGGGATCTAAAATGAAACCCTCTTGCTGTGAGTCAACATAACCACTAACCCACCATGCTGCCAAGATTTCCATTACAGAATTTGTATCTAATGAAAGTATAAAACGACTTAATTTAACAAAATTTCCATTTTAATATCTGTCCAAGTAACCAAGGCAGTGTTGTGTGTTTGTGTTAACACAGGATTGATGTGTTCATGTCTGTCAGTTGACTGGGTAACAGAATGCGTTCTCAGTCTTCACATTTGTCCAAGGGGAGGATTTGTCAACAGGGAATGAAATGTGATATTTTGCCCTGCAGCGTTCATTAAACTGCTTGTATGAAACCGGTTGGATCAGATACAGGCTGTGTGCTGTGTGTACATGTCAGTGCATGCTGCACATGTACTGATAGCTTATAGAAAAAGACACTCCTTCAGAGGCCTCTCTGCTTTGACTTCCAGTAAAATACAGCATAGAAATTCTCCTCCTCACTTACAAAGCTCTTAATGGTTCAAGGCACCATGATTAAATATCTCATTGTGCCTTATAAGCCTGCTATAACACCAGTCCAGTATGCAGGTTTACTCGTGGTTCACAGAATATCTAAGAGTAGAACGGGAGGCAGAGCATTTAAATATCAGCAGGGTTTGACACTAAGGTCTCTAAAGCACTTTCCCATCATGTAAGTACAGGTCATCCTCCTATCGTCCTGTAATTGAACAAAGCTCTGTCTGTCTGTCTGTCCCCAAAACACCGGAGATTCCGTCCCCATGGTTACAGCCCTGCGAACTATGGGATGACTGCTGCCCAACAATACTACCGTACTGCGTATGGCTGTCGGCATGGTTACAGCCCCGCCAACTATAGGACGATCATCTGCAGGCACACTGCCATATGTGCTCAGGTTACTGCTGCTGGCAACGGACTGAGCAGGGACTACACTGGATGCGCTCTGTTCACCTCAGTACACCACAACAACACATGGACAGGACGACATCATTTTCACAACCACTCCAAAAACACATCCCAATGTTCTAATCCAGGTAGTGGGAGGGACCGGCCTGAAAGGTTTTGGACATATGAGGTTTCCCCCCCGACAGTGACGATATGTGAAACGAATCAAGACTGAGCAACACATTTTTTTCAGTCAACAGTAAACAAACCAACACATACTGTAGTATACTGTAAGTGTAAACACAGGGTATCTGCACAATTTACAAGTTACAATTTAACCCATTAAAACCGGGAAAGCGTCATTTTAGATGTTAGCGTTGGCTATTCAAAAATAGCAGATCTACAAGCTCGCAGTGTGGCACAAAGCGACACGCTGTGCATCTGCATTTATTTATTTTTTAATCTTGAAAGTGTTTTAACACAAATCTTCTCTTCTGGGGGCCCCTGGCACAAAATATTTTCAGTTGGGGGGTCCGTGGTCAAATACATTTTGAGGGTCCTTGACATGAAAAAGTTTGAGAACTACTGATTTAGAAGATATTTGTAGAATCGGCCCCAGGTCTTAAGACATTTTTTACCAAATTGACAAATATTACCTAAGAAAGAGGCAAACATTGTGAAAATAGCCGAATATCTATCTGTGGAAGCGAGTCAAACAAAATGTTATGCCTCAACTCCTACAACTCCAAGTGCTTGTCAGGGTGGGGGGTCTCCAGTTCAAATAAGATTAAAAGTTTGGGAACCCAATTGGTCTGGGGGCCATCTGTGAGCGGGGGAGGCAGGGTGTCTGCATCAGATCAGGTAAAGATGTCACAGGGTCAGGTTATACTGTATATACTATTTATTGTGTTTGTGTGTTCTAGCCGTGTCTGTCTGTTGTACTGAGACTGAGGTTCTGGATCAGAGCGCAGTAGCAGAGAGCTTCTTTGGCATCCTATTTAACCTGCACACTGAAAACATTACCACCAAAGACGATGCAGAAAAACTCCTGAAAGGTCTTTTAAGTCCACAGCAATGTGGTGTGGATGGACAGAAGAGCTGAAGGCCGTGCAGTGCGGCTGTTACCTCTGCTATCTTTAGAGTTAGTAGAGCCTATACCAGAAGGCTTCAAAGCGCACTCTCCTGGTCCAGAAGGGGTACTGCAGCATACTACATACTGGTACAATGTGTGACCAGGTGGACACTAATAATACTTTTGGATAAATCAATGTGACTACGCCACTCTCTTTAAGGGGAGAGACCCTGAACCAACTATGTATTTACTGTTACTGTTGTGACCAAATATCCCCACTCAAGGTTAACAAGACAGACAGAGGCTTTTGTGCGTACAATTATTGGACACTTTATTTAAATAGCAGCAGAAAGTTTATGAAGAATACTGTGTGCGTGTACCAACACGTGCATTGACCGGGGGGCAATAATAAGACTTTAATAATAACACAGCACACTGATAAGACTAATATAATCAACACTGCAAAAGGTTAAGATCAACTGCGACTTAATTTGCGCACACACACTAATGAAATTACACTCTTGTTAAAACACTGCACACTTAAAAGGGGGGGAAGGGAACAGCACGGTCACCAATGTGAAGGTACACTGATCTGAGGACTCTTCATGTAAACTGAACCTAAGGTGAGGCACTTGAGCTTAGCAACTACTGAACATAAACAAAATGGAGAAAAAGAGCAGCGGCTGCCTGCTGACCACAATCCTGTGTGTCACCAGTTTCAGCCTATAGGCCCGAGGCACCTGTGCACCCAACGGCAGGAGCATGGGCTGACCAGGGTCTGGTTCTGTCTGGCACTCTCAGACTCTGCAAATGCACATATGTGTGGTTTCAGGCTCCCACACGAGTCTGCTGCACAGCACCACCAGAGATTCTCTGTAGTTAGTTTGCAGGCACGGTGCTGGCCACCGGCGAGCGACGCTACACAAGGAACACCACACACGACGGACGAGAACAAACGCGACTCTCTCTGCTCTCACGAGAGCTCCTCTTACCATATATAGGCTGCTGGTGCTGCCTGCTCTAAGCTCCCAGGTCCTACCTCTCACATATGCAAGGGAGTAGGCCTACACACCAAGCTCTGATGCACATGGACTGTATGCAGAACATGATCCACCAGCACTTGGTTTGTCCAGAGGCTGTATTGGAGCCTCATCAGGTAAAGCTAAGGTGCATGCACAGCACAGTGATATTCATGAGTATCCTTTGGTGACCATAAAACAATATTTTGGTGGTAAAAAAGCATAGAGCTCTCTGGCCTTACGTACCCTCTCATTTCGGACATGGATTGTCCCGGGGTTCATTAGGTTACTGAGAGGGACTGTGACTGTGGGGGGGGGGGGTCACACCCCATTTAAGGAGATGGCATCTGCTTAAATGGTTACCATGGTGATGGAGAAAGTTGACGGACCCTGGCCCAGTGTGTTGTGATGACTAGGGTTGGGATCCTTCAGGATTTTAACGATGCCGCTTCCATAACGATTCCCTCGTAACGGTCCCATTCCTTAACGGTTCCTGGGGTTCCAAATGGACCCTTACAGGTCTGTAACTTTGAGAGGGTACAAATGGAACCAAATGGACCCTTACAGGTCTGTAACTCTGAGAGGGTACAAATGGAACCAAATGGACCCTTACAGGTCTGTAACTCTGAGAGGGTACAAATGGAACCAAATGGACCCTTACAGGTCTGGAACTCTGAGAGGGTAAAAATAGAACCAAATGGACCCTTACAGGTCTGGAACTCTGAGAGGGTACAAATGGAACCAAATGGACCCTCACAGGTCCATTTGGTTCCATTTGTACCCTCTCAGAGTTATGGAGGTCCTTGAGAACCACTAGTATTGTAATAGTATAGCAGACGTGAAGTCCACATACCAGCTCTGACAGTGTGATGAAACCGGTTCCGGAAAAAGTTTATAAAATGGGACGGAACCGATTCCGTTGGATCCGGTTCCTCCGGTTCCGGATCCCAACCCTAGTGATGACCAACTCTCTCCAGAGTCCAAAGAAAAGACGTCTCTGTACGGTTTTGTATCAATTCACCACACTTCTGTTTGGATAGTTTGGCCTCATGTTTCAGTGCCTCATCACAACGTGACAATGATAATTCCTTGTGGTTCTAGTTTTTTGTCTGCGTGTGTGTGTGTGTGTGTGTGTGTGTGTGTGTGTGTGTGTGTGTGTGTGTGTGTGTGTGTGTGTGTTGCTCACCTGCTGAGTGTGTGTGTTCATGACAGCGTGTGTGTGTGTGTGTGTAGAGAGCTGCTGAGAAGCCTCCTCTGTGCAGATGTCAGCAGACGGTGATGACATGAAGACAAGATGGAAGGATGGGTCCTGAACACATGGAAGAAACCTGGTTTCATTAAAAGCTCAATCTCAGATTGACCTACTTATTGCCCTAGCCTTGACGACCTTAGGCAAAGGTTAAAATGTAATTTAGATATATTAGCATGTTATATAGACAGATACCAGGTTCATTTGTTGACCTGGCATCCTACAGTTTGTATAGTTTCAATGTACAGATTCTTTATTTTGATATTATACTCTTTAGACTGATGGTTCTTGATTTTACCTATGATCCTAGATTACCATTTCTATGCATTTGATGTACAACACCATTGTAATTTAAATATAAAAGTGTACTTTATTTATCCCCTTGGGTAAATGTGTCCTTTGCATTTAACCCATAACTACTCAGGAGCAGTGAGCAGCCACAGTGCAGTGCTCAGGGACCAACTCCACATGTAATGTCAGTCCCTTGGTCCAGGACACTGGTGGCAGGAGTACCTAGCATGTACCTTGGTCAAGGCCACTGGCAGGAGTACTTATCATGCATGTCTTTTGCTGTGGGAAGGAACCAGAGAACCAGGGGGAAGCACAAACACTGGGAGAACATGCAAACTCCACTCCGAAAAAACACCCCAGCTGGGGATCTAAAATGAAACCCTCTTGCTGTGAGTCAACATAACCACTACACCACCATGCTGCCAAGATTTTGTATCCAATACAGACTTTGTATCTAATGAAACTATAAAACGACTCAATTTAACAAAATGTCCTTTTTAATATCTGTCCAAGTAACCAAGGCAGTGTTGTGTGTTTGTGTTAACACAGGATTGATGTGTTCATGTCTTTCAGTTGACTGGGTAACACAATAAGTTCTCAGTCTTCACATTTGTCCAAGGGGAGGATTTGTCAACAGGGAATGAAATGTGATATTTTGCCCTGCAGCGTTCATTAAACTGCTTGTATGAAACCGGTTGGATCAGATACAGGCTGTGTGCTGTGTGTACATGTCAGTGCATAATGCACATGTACTGATAGCTTATAGAAAAAGACACTCCTTCAGTGGCCTCTCTGCTTTGACTTCCAGTAAAATACAGCATAGACATTCTCCTCCTCACTTACAAAGCTCTTAATGGTTCAAGGCACCATGATTAAATATCTCATTGTGCCTTATAAGCCTGCTATAACACCAGTCCAGTATGCAGGTTTGCTCATGGTTCAGAGAATATCTAAGAGTAGAACGGGAGGCAGAGCATTTAAATATCAGCAGGGTTTGACACTAAGGTCTCTAAAGCACTTTCCCATCATGTAAGTACAGGTCATCCTCCTATCGTCCTATAATTGAACAAAGCTCTGTCTGTCTGTCTGTCTGTCCCCAAAACACCAGAGATTCCGTCCCCATGGTTACAGCCCTGCGAACTATGGGATGACTGCTGCCCAACAATACTACCGTACTGCGTATGGCTGTCGGCATGGTTACAGCCCCGCCAGCTATGGGACGATCATCTGCGGGCACACTGCCATATGTGCTCAGGTTACTGCTGCTGGCAACAGACTGAGAAGGGACTACACTGGATGCGCTCTGTTCACCTCAGTACACCACAACAACACATGGACAGGACGACATCATTTTCACAACTACTCCAAAAACACATCCCAATGTTCTAATCCAGGTAGTGGGAGGGACCGGCCTGAAAGGTTTTGGACATATGAGGTTTCCCCCCCGACAGTGACGATATGTGAAATTAATCAAGACTGAGCAACATAGTTTTCTCAGTCAACAGTAAACAAACCAACACATAGTATACTGTAAGTGTAAACACAGGGTATCTGCACATCTCTTTACTATTTACAAGTTCAAATGTAACCCATTAAAACCAGGAAAGCATCTTTGTGTCATTTTAGATGTTAGCGTTGGCTATTCAAAAATAACAGATCTACAAGCTCGCAGCGCGGCACAAAGCGACACGCTGTGCATCTGCATTTATAAATGTTTTCATCTTGAAAGTGTTTTAACACAAATCTTCTCTTCTGGGGGCCCCTGGCACAAAATATTTTCAGTTGGGGGGTCCATGGTTAAATACATTTTGGGGGTCCTTGACATGAAAAAGTTTGAGAACTACTGATTTAGAAGATATTTGTAGAATCGGCCCCAGGTCTGACTTAAGGACTTTTAAGACATTTTTAACCAAATTGGCCAAATTGTCAAATATTACCTAAGAAAGAGGCAAACATTGTGAAAATAGCCGAATATCTATCTGTGGAAGCGAGTCAAACTAAATGTTATGCCTCAACTCCTACAATTCCAAGTGCTTGTCAGGGTGGGGGGTCCCCAGTTAAAATAAGATTAAAAGTTTGGGAACCCTTGGTCTAGGGGCCATCTGTGAGCGGGAGAGGCAGGGTGTCTGCAGCAGATCAGGTGATGATGTCACAGAGTCAGGTTCTACTGTATATACTATTCATTGTGTGTTCTAGCCGTGTCTGTCTGTTGTACTGAGACTGAGGTTCTGGATCAGAGCGCAGTAGCAGAGAGCTTTAGCTTCCTATTTAACCTGCACACTGACACAATGACCACTGAAAGGTATTTTAAGTCCACAGCAATGTGGTGTGGATGGACAGAAGAGCTGAAGGCTGTGCCATACGGCTGTTACCTCTGCTATCTTTAGAGTTAGTAGAGCCTATACCAGAAGGCTTCAAAGCGCACTCTCCTGGTCCAGAAAGGGTACTGCAGCATACTACATACTGGTACAATGTGTGACCAGATGGACACTAATAATACTTTTGGATAAATCAATGTGACTACGCCACTCTCTTTAAGGGGAGAGACCCTGAACCAACTATGCATTTACTGTTACTGTTGTGACCAAATATCCCCACTCAAGGTTAACAAGACAGACAGAGGCTTTTGAGCGTACAATCATTGGACACTTTATTTAAATAGCAGCAGAAAGTTTATGAAGAATACTGTGTGCGTGTACCAACACGTTTATTGACCGGGGGGCAATAATAAGACTTCAATAATAACACAGCACACTGATAAGACCAGGGTTGAGCTGAAGGGGGTGCTACGGGGGGTCGTCGACCCCTTAGTTCCCAGGCTGGGGGCTCGCGCGTGCTCCACATGCACGCGCGAGCACTAACCGTCAGCCGCCCGCGAGCCGTCAATCATTAACACAACAACGCACCGTCAGGGGCGAGCTATATTATACCTCTATGGGGGCGAGCCGTCTTTAACACCTTTAACAATGGCCTCAACCTGGCTGCTTTGCATAACATTAAAGCCATGGAGTGTGAAAGGGTTAATCGCTTAGCAGAGGACAAGAGCTAGTAGCCTGCCAGACACTCACAAACTTATCCCTGTCTAGCTCTGGTCCATAGCGTTAGAAGGAGTTCTCCTTAACGTTATGGTACTTTCGATTCTTTCCCCTCGCACCGCGGTAGCGCAGCCTCTCGTCTGTAGTAAAAATAAAAAATACACTTTTGGTACTCACCAAAACAAAGACGGTTTAATGGAGTTGAAAGCCTATTCTACTAAGTGGGAACACTGTGAGCCCCCACCTCACGTCTAAAATACACTTTTTGGCCAGAAAATAAAATATTTCACCGGAAGGAAGAATCTGGTCAATAGGAAAATTCCATTGACCAGATCTGTAGAGGGCACTGTGGAGTAACGAAAAACAGGTTTTAATTCCGGTGAAATATTTTCTTTTCTGGCCAAAAAGTGTATTTTAGACGTGAGGTGGGGACTCACAGTGTTCCCATTTAGTAAAGTAGGCTTTCAACTCCATAAAACCGTCTTTGTTTTGGTGAGTAGCAAAGGGTATTTTTTTTATTTTTTACTTGTTTTAAAAAACACTGTTTTAAAAGCAATGTAAGTCTTAAAAAAAAAGTTATTCAAGTAAAGACAAGTTGATTGATTATTTTAAGTACTTATGTGTGGGTGAATATATGTAAAGGGCTTTTATATTAAAAAAAAGGAAAATAATGTTGCTACGTTGGATATGCAGGCATGTTGCTATGTGCACATGCCTGCGCGCGCATGTGCCCGCGCGCGTGCACGTGCGCGCGCACGTGCACGTGCGCGCGCACGTGACGTCATAAAATATAGCCCCCTTAGTTAAAAAATCCACAGCTCACCACTGGATAAGACTAATATAATCAACACTGCAAAAGGTTAAGATCAACTGCGACTTAATTTGCGCACACACACTAATGAAATTACACTTTTGTTAAAACACTGCACACTTAAAAAGGGGGGGAAGGGAACAGCACGGTCACCAATGTGAAGGTACACTGATCTGAGGACTCTTCATGTAAACTGAACCTAAGGTGAGGCACTTGAGCTTAGCAACTACTGAACGTAAACAAAATGGAGAAAAAGAGCAGCGGCTGCCTGCTGACCACAATCCTGTGTGTCACCAGTTTCAGCCTATAGGCCCGAGGCACCCAACGGCAGGAGCATGGGCTGACCAGGGTCTGGTTCTGTCTGGCACTCTCAGAGACCAGCTCGCAAATGCACATATGTGTGGTTTCAGGCTCCCACACAAGTCTGCTGCACAGCACCACCAGAGATTCTCTGTAGTTAGTTTGCAGGCACGGTGCTGGCCACCGGCGAGCGACGCTACACAAGGAACACCACACACGACGGACGAGAACAAACGCGACTCTCTCTGCTCTCACGAGAGCTCCTCTTACCATATATAGGCTGCTGGTGCTGCCTGCTCTAAGCTCCCAGGTCCTACCTCTCACATATGCAAGGGAGTAGGCCTACACACCAAGCTCTGATGGACATGGACTGTATGCAGAACATGATCCACCAGCACTTGGTTTGTCCAGAGGCTTTATTGGAGGCTCATCAGGTAAAGCTAAGGTGCATGCACAGCACAGTGATATTCATGAGTATCCTTTGGTGACCATACAAATATATTTTGGTGGGAAAAAGCACAGAGCTCTCTGGCCTTACGTACCCTCTCATTTCGGACATGGATTGTCCCGGGGTTCATTAGGTTACTGAGAGGGACTGTGACTGTGGGGAGGGGTCACACCCCATTTAAGGAGATGGCATCATGCTTCTCTGGTTACCATGGTGATGGAGAAAGTTGACGGACCCTGGCCCAGTGTGTTGTGATGACTAGGGTTGGGATCCTTTAGGATTTTAACGATTCCGCTTCCATAACGATTCCCTCGTAACGGTCCCATTCCTTAACGATTCCCTTTCACGATTCCTATAGGGGGTTCCACATGGACCCTTACAGGTCTGTAACTCTGAGAGGGTACAAATGGAACCAAATGGACCCTTACAGGTCTGTAACTCTGAGAGGGTACAAATGGAACCAAATGGACCCTCACGGGTCCATTTGGTTCCATTTGTACCCTCTCAGAGTTATGGTGGTCCTTGAGAACCACTAGTATTGTAATAGTATAGCAGACGTGAAGTCGACATGCCAGCTCTGACAGTGTGATGAAAGTGGTTCCGGAAAAAGGTTAAAAAATGTGATGGAACCGATTCCGGTTCCTCAATGTTGGATCCGGTTCCGGATCCCAACCCTAGTGATGACCAACTCTCTCCACAGTCCAAAGAAAAGACGTCTCTGTACGGTTTTGTACCAATTCACCACACTTCTGTTTGGATAGTTTGGGCTGATGTTTCAGTGCCTCATGACAATGTGAAAATGCAAAAATTACGGTGTCTGATTTTATCATTTTGTTCCCTTTGCAGGTTGGTGGAACGGGTTGTTTAATGCGCCTGAACGGGTTGGACACGTTCTGATAGGGTCTGATGTCAACATTACATGTATTAGAAAGAGCAGAGAGGGTAGATCTGTACCTGTGATCTCCAGACTGCACACATCCTGGTACTGTAGGTAGAACGTACCTGGGTCTTCACATCTACACTACGAGCCTAGAGAGAGAGAGAGAGAGAGAGAGAGATTCAGACTCACTGTAACAGGTACAATGCATTGTATATGGGTGAGCTTGCAATTTACAATTTAGTCATTTAGCAGACGCTCTTAATCCAGAGCGATTTACAGTAAGCAAGGAAAACACGAGGTAATGCATCAAAATGCATAGAAATAGTAATCTAGGATCATACTGTAGGTACACCAAGAACCTATCATCAGTCTAAACAGTATAATATCAATATATCTATAATCTGTACATTGAAACTATACACACTATAGTTATGTCTACATAATGCCATCTAAATGACATTTTATCCTTTGCATAAGCTCTATTCCTGTGAAAGGCTGATGCTGAATTCCCACCAGCATATGTACTCTGTACTTCTCCTCCCTGCCTGTGAGCTCTCCTGCCGGGTACAGCTGCTGGCTTTGAGATGCTCGGAGCAGCAGAACTCTCACTGCAAGACAACAATAGGTTGCATCACGACCCCGTTGTTGGCTTGTAGATCAGTTCTCCATTCAACAGAGGACTTTCCTGTGCAGGTGCTGTAACTCTTAATATGTTCATGTGTGCATGTGGCTTTGGAGTTCCTCATGAAAAACAAGTCTATTGTTTTCTTCATTAGTGTAGTACATGTGTGAACTGAACCCAACTCCTTGTACCAAAATGGTTCAGTATGAATATGTGAACCGTTACTAGGGCTGTCACCATTACACATTTAACTTGACGATTAATTGTCACTCAAATAATTGCAATTAATGATTTAATTGTGTGTTCAGCATTGAACATTGGAACATATGAAGCCTTTTAGACTTCGTAATAAAAAAATTGCACAGGGCAGATATGACAAATAACTGAAATATACAAAGAAATTATTGACATATTTAATCATTTTATACATGTAAAAATAGCAGAAATAGCTGATCTACAAGCGTACAACTCGACACGTGTTGTAAGCTTGTAGATCTGCTATTTCTACTATTTTTAATATTTGAAAATGTGTAAAAATGATTCAACATGGAAACGATTGACAATGATGTACAAATAATTGTGATTAGACGATGATGTAATAATTGTGACAGGCCTAACCGTTACACCTCCTAGTTGAATGTATTACATGTAGTGTTGCTGTAGTATGTTCTATGTAGCTGATTCACCTCATGAGAGCTATAGCATGCTCAGCACCTACAACAAGGCCCTCAACAACCAAGCTCCCCGCTACCTCTCTGACCTCCTTCACCGCCACGCCCCCTCCCGCTCCCTCAGGTCTGGTGATGCCAACCTCCTGGTGGTCCCCAAGACAAAGCACTGAACCTGGGGGGTGACAGGGCCTTCTAAGCAGCAGCCCCTCTCAGCTCACATCAAAGCTGCCCCCATCACCCGCTCGTTTGAAAGCACCCTCAAAACCCATGGGTTCCATAAGTTGTACAGATGTGTGTAGTGACAGATGTCCTCACACCTCTCCTCATCCATGTTTCTGTTCCAGTGGATGCACTGTGAGGTCAAACATGTGAGAGGCATGCAGATGTCTGCAGGACTGGAGCTGGTGACAACATGTACGTCATGTGACTCTAGTCTAGTGAACCCTCATGCACAAAGTATCATTTGTCCTTCATCCTAAATCTAAATCTACTTTTCCAAAACACAACAGTGTTCTGCTGTCACCTACCAGGGTCACATGACCATAAAGGAGAACGCTTAGTTTGATCATCCACACATGTGTGCCCAAACGTTCCAAATGTTTAATTCCCAGAAGGAGAAGACAGACTACTCTAGTAACCATGTTGATACATATACAATACCTACAATAAGGTTCATCTTTAGTCTAGTAACCATGTGGATACCTATACAATACCTACAATAAGGTTCATCTTTAGTCTAGTAACCATGTTGATACCTATACAATACCTACAATAAGATTCATCTTTAGTCTAGTAACCATGTTGATACCTATACAATACCTACAATAAGGTTCATCTTTAGTCTAGTAACCATGTTGATACAATACCTACAATAAGGTTCATCTTTAGTCTAGTCTACCATTAATAAGCTGCTCTTGTGATTAAGTTGAACATAAAGTCTAAAGCTTTGTGAGCTGGAAATGTTGAATGTCAGTTCTAAACAGACAACGATGCTACGCTGTTTTCATGCGTCATATTCATACAGGAGACGTTTCCTGAAGAGTAACAGGACTTCTGGGATATCAAAAGCACCGTCATGCTTGTTTTAAGAAGTTTGCTGAATGTGACAAGAGCCTTTGTAAAATTACCTTGTTTGATTTTTCATTTTCAATTCACAGGTTGGTGGACTGGGTTGGTTTGGTTGTTTTATGTGCATGAAAACGGGTTGGGAGGGTTCAGTTCTGATAGACCCTCATGTTGAGTTAGGCGGTCTGACCCGTGCATCACTAACGTATGTGATGTTGTATTAGAAAGAGCAGAGAGGGTAGATCTGTACCTGTGATCTCCAGACTGCACACATCCTGGTAGGTAGAACGTACCTGGGTCTTCACATGTACACTATGAGCCTACAGGAGAGAGAGAGAGTTTCAGACTCACTATCAGATACTAAATGTAAATTCATTTCCTACTTTATCATTCTACAGTGTCACACAAAAGTAGTACAAATAGCCGATCTACAAGCTAAAACACATTGTGATCTGCTATTTGTGATCATTTTGAATTCTGAAAGTAACAGTCTTGGACATATGAGTTTTCCACCCGACAGCGACGATATGTGAAATGAATCAAGACAGAGCAACTGCATGACCTATTTCTAAACTAAGATGTACAGATCATTTACAAACAAGCTGCCAGAGATGAGCATGGAGTGTCTGTACTTCTCCTCCCTGCCTGTGAGCTCTCCTGCCGGGCACAGCTGCTGGCTTTGAGCCTCTCTGCACAGTGGAGCTCTCACTGCAAGACAACAATGTGTTGCATGGAGACACGTTGAGGGCTTGTAGATCAGTGTGGAACACCAGACGACTCATATAGATCTGTTCTCCATTCAACACAGAAGACTTTCCTCTTTGTGCTTCCTTAATAAATAGACTCCACTACATACTATCAGCCACTTGTATGACAATGCTGTTCCAATTGTGGTGTTAAAGAGCCACCTTGTGGTCAATTTGAGCAACAACATTTCTTCTTTGTATAGTAGTCACTATACTTTTGTTTTCTGTTTATTTGCTTCATAGGAAACCAAAGCTACTGTATAGAAACACCTGATGTTTGTGAATTGCGTGGTAGTGGTGGTGTTCCAATAAAAGGACTGTGACCCTTGGACTTGTGGTCCTGATAGATCACCTGTGGTGGAATGTTTTTAGTGGACCTGGTGCATTAGTTTTAGTTAGGGTTAGAGTAGCATCATTGAGCCATTACTTCATTTCAACAATGGTGGAAACCATGGAAAGATTAAGGCTCACTGAAAGCTCTACCCTTGATGTACTTTTGGAAAAATCACACATCACATTAACTCATTGAGTGCCAGATTATTTTTTAAACGTTTGGCAATTCTGGCACTCAATTGTACTACCTATGAGTATGTAAAAGAACAAAAACAAATAAACAAAAAATATTTCTATATTATGTTGTCCCAGTGCCAGAGTTTTTTTCAAAGTAAAAAAAAGTGCTTAGGAAGCGAGATACAGCCTTTTTCAGTTATACGTTAAACAAGGAGTGGGTGGAGCTGCAAATCTTCAGATAATGATATCTTGGGTTCTGAACATGTTTTTTCAACTATTTTTTCAAAAACACGTCAAACACGTCATTGGCACGTTGCGCCATAGCAGTAAAAACACGTGAAACACGTTAATGGCACTCAATGAGTTAAGAACATCTACATTTGAAGAGTAAACCTAACTTTCTTTTTCAAATCTCAAAGTTTCCCATTGAGATGTATTGTAATATGTTGTTGCCAAGAGAGCAACAACACAATAGTAAATCACAACACAACATGCAGTATTACACATTAATGTGATGTGAAACACATTATTCACTCCAATATGTTTTATGAATTAAACAATTAAAGAAAGGTTCATTTTAAATTGCCCAAAGAAAAACATGAACATGTCATCATAAGACAAACTAGACGGGGTCTAATAATGGTGTGGCTGCATGTTGATCTGATCTTCATGTGTCCAGTCTATGACGCCAGTCATCTATGATGGATCTATGACACATGACTCCATATTTGGGCATGGTTTCAGCCTAATTTGACAACCATTCACCTCCTCTTATAGACGGCTTGTCTCTGAGACTAGCTAGTTATGGTAAACAGTTAAACAGTTATAGGTAGCCTAAATGACATCATATAAACGTCATCTGTGGCCAAATGTGGAGAATCCAAGACCCTTTGACTTTCATCATTTGATTAAAAATATGATGATTACAAAAAGTAAATGTTAAATATTTCAGAGTATAGAACATTATGTGAACAAAACCTAGCAGGTTCCATGTGAGCCTAGTGTCAGTGTGGACAAGACATGTGGTGTTGATCTGTCCAGCAGTTTGCCGGATTAGCTCTGGACAAGCAGACACACAGACAGACCCTATTATAGACGACTAGCCTTTTTCAGAGCCATGCCATAAAATAGAAAGAAAGGGGAAAAAATCTGATCCACTCTTATTATAATAGGTTTAGCATCAGAAGTGGACTTGAATTAAGGTTAGACACAAGTATAGTGTGCGTGCATGTGCGTGCGTGCGTGCGTGCGTGTGTGGGCCCATTACCTTCAGTGTGTGCATGGTGGCCCCTCAGAAGGCAGTGGGGGCCAGCAGTGTGGGGGGGGGCAGCCTGGGTGCCGGCCGCCGCCACCAGGCTCTTACAGTTGATGAGGAAGTCGATGAGGGTGAAGGTGTGAGCTCCCTCCACCTGCACCACAGACTCAGGCTTGTGGTCCACACACACCCAGCTATGCTCTTTACCACTGGAGAGGAGAACGGCACGGTCAAGGACTTCTACACGCTCAACTAGTCACACAGACCTCCCACAACAAACTGATTCCACTACTTCTCAGCCTAAAGCCCATGACCCACCTGATTCCAACACATTGTGCTAGTCTGGGATGGCTCAGGGTAGGAGAAAGGGTTAAGTAATTAAACATGGGATTGGTATTTAAGATAGTTAAAGGGACAGTGCCCTCAACCCCTCATACCTGACTAACTAACTACTAATCCAAAGTGAGTGACTCCCACAGCCACAATACTAGAGGGAGAGACAACCATCTTGTACCACCCACTCATAGAACAAACATGGGAACATTCTCATTCTACTACTCTGCAGTGGTGGAAAAAGTATTTTTTTTTTTTACTTAAGTAAAAGTAGCAATACTGCAATATAGAAATACTCCGGAATTAATTTACTTGAGTAAAAGCACAAAGGGATTGGCATCAAAATGTACTTGAAGTCCAAAAGTAGAAAGTACTCATTATGCGGAATGTCCCATTTCACAAGTTTTCAAAAATGTATAAAAAAATCATTTGAAAATAGCAGATCTACAAGCTCACAATGCGTCGCATCGCATTGTGAGCTTGTAGATCGGCTACTTTCAACTGGCCGAAATGTATATAGGGCTGAATTGGGTAATGTATGTTTTGTAATAATAATCTGGGTCCTCTTCTTTTCTCTCTCTACACTACATCTCTTGGTGCGGTCATCCACTCCCATGGCTTTTCCTACCACTGCTATGCCGATGACACCCAGCTGATCCTCTCATTCCCCCCCTCTGACACACAAGTGGAGGCACGCATTAATGCTTGTCTGGCTGACATCTCGGAGTGGATGTCGACGAACCACCTGAAGCTCAACCTGGACAAGACCGAGCTGATGTTCCTCCCGGGGAAGGGCTGACCGCACCGAGACATGGACATCACCACTGATAATGCTGTGGTGACGTCAACTCGGACTGCGAAGAATCTGGGTGTGACCTTGGACGATCAACTGTCGTTCTCGGCTAACATCGCATCAGTGACACGGTCCTGCAGATTCCTCCTCTACAACATCAGGAGGATTCGCCCCTTCCTCACGGAGAAGGCAGCCCAGGTGCTCATCCAGGCTCTTGTCATCTCCCGCCTGGACTACTGCAACTCCCTCCTTGCTGGTGCTCCGGCATCAGCCATCAGACCTCTGGAGCTTGTTCAGAAAGCTGCGGCTCGTCTGGTGTTCAACCGCCCCAAGTTCTCCCACACAACTATCCTTCTCCGTTCTCTGCACAGCTCCTTCTTACCTCCGGGCTATAGTCGATGCCTACACCCCTGCCCGACCACTTCGGTCTGCCACCTCGGGGCAACTGATTGCCTCGTCACTCAAGGGTCCTTCTGGTCGATCGACACGGTCACGACTTTTTTCTGTTCTGGCCCCACAGTGGTGGAATGAACTTCCCACTGATGTCAGGACAGCAGAGTCACTGCCCATCTTTCGCCGCAGGCTGAAAACCCACCTCTTCAGGAAACACTACCCTTCCTCTTTGCCTGGCCTACTTGTTAACTAGTTGTACGAACTCTTGTTTTATTTTTGTATTGTTTTATTGGATCTAGTTGAGTCGATACACTTATTTGTTTTAGCTTGTGCTCATTTGATTTTGCTATTTTGTCTCATCTGTTTAAGAAAGTAGGTAGCTGATATATTGCACTTTTACCTTAGCGCTAGGTATACTCTTGGTTGCTTGTTTTTGCAGGAAATGCACTTAAGACTTCTGGTGATTAGTAGTTTTGTTCCCTACCTATGTTGAATGCACTTATTGTAAGTCGCTTTGGATAAAAGCGTCTGCTAAATGACTGTAATGTAATGTAATGTAATAATCAAAATCTACAAAGTAACTAGTAACTAAAGTTTTCAAATAATTGTAGTGGAGTAAAAGTACAATATTTGCCTCTGAGATGTAGTGGAGTAGAAGTAAACATACTGAAAAGTGGAAATACTCCAGTAAAGTAAAAAATACCAGGACCATAATGGAAACAAGTCCCCTGGACTTTTTTGTGTTATCCTTTTAGCCCAAATGTCTGACTGTACCACATGCTTTTTACATTTCTGTCTGATAAAGTATTCATTCAATCAATCAATCACAGAGATTATGGAGGATTATGGAGGACAGAGACGTGGATTATGGACACAACATGGTCAAACGCTGGACTGGTGACATGGTTGGTGAAGGATACAGCTGAATGGAGATGCTGTCTGCTTTCTTTATTTTGTCCTGGATGTCCATCTCCTCCAGCCAGGAGAAACCGCCCTCCAGGTCATCTTCATCGGCGTCGTCCTCTTCCTTGTCGGCAGCGCAGTCTTCCACCTCTTTTGACTCAGAGAGCCTGGAAGATGGCAATAAAAACAACAAGAAAACTATAAATATAAAGCTTCTTCTACAGTGCTTTAATCTCAATCTGACTGAAATCAAGTCTCAAAATGAGGTAGTGTAGGGTAGTATAATGTCTATAAAAGGTGGAAATGTACACTGGAGAGTGACTGAGAGGAGGAGAATAGAATGAAATGAGATGTGTCTTACTCTGTGTCATCGTCCTCTCCACGTTGTGTTGAGGATCCCTGCTGCCCCCTGCTCCTTCTCTTCTCCTCCACTAGGGGCAGACTGAACTCAATACCTAAACACGATAGACACACAACGATAGACCACTCATATACTGGAACAGATAGATACAGCCTCTAGTCTGATGTCATTACTTCTGTGTCAGTGACCGGGTGCTTAGAAGCTCAGGAGTATAGAAGGTAAAGGGCATAAAAGACCCATTGAAATCTCTAATTGTCCTTTGACCTGAGTATTTGCTTTTGCTGTAATTATTTTACATTTAGTAGTTCAGGAAATTGTCGTTACACTGCACTTTGTCTCCCAAATGTGACCTAGCTAGATGTAGGTAGGGTGGGACACTTACAGAGTCTGTCTAACACCAACTGTGTGGTACTGGGTCAGCAAGCTGACAGCCCAGACTAACATTTACCACCAATCAGAGGTTATGTTTTGCATGACAGCCAGTCCTGATACAAGAAGCAAAAGTCAAACACACACTAACTGAGTCCCTGGGAGAGATATATATGACTTCTATTCAACACTTATAATGCTCTCCCGGTGACATCACTGGGTCTGATTTTTTTTTAAATCTATGAACTATTCAAGGCAAATGAGTTCATGCAGAGGTTTGTAGTTTGGATGAGAGATTATGCACTGAATAAATCAACCATTAGGTGAAAAATAAAGAAAAGCCTGCTGCAATACATACTATAGTGCAGCATTCAGGTCTAGTCCAGATGTACACAGTCACAGGTAGGTTTATAAGCCTGTCAACACCTGACAGTCTCACAATAACAGTCCACACAGCCCAGTCAGAAACTTACTCTGTGCTTTTTAGATAATGCAATGAAAATATAAAGTGTGCACATCGAATAACAGATATGTCTGTTTTGTATTACCGGAACCAATTATTTAAATAATATGGTGGAATAGTAACCGTGCGTTTATGTGTAAACTTGACATGTAACAATTTCCTTTTTTTCTGTGGACAAGTGTGGACAGAGCCTCAATGTTTGACTTGTAGATTTGATAGTTTTTTGCACTTATCCAGAGGAACGTACTCTTGTACGATGAGGAGCATCAATAAGAATGAACGTATTACTTATTATACTTAAAATATCTTACTTGATACTTTAGGGACGGAGGTAGTAGTATGGACACATTTTAGATTTCAACAGACTGACGAGAGAAGACTGACTGACTGATCTGCAGGCAGGCAGATTTGTAAAGTAACATTTTAGAGAGTAGTTTTGAGGTGGAAGATTCCTGTCCTCCACAAATCACATAAAATCTAATACAGTAACCTACTAACCATTTATTTTTATTTTCTGGCAGTCACACCAATCACAGTGTGTGACTCTCTGGATGATGATCATCACATGTCACTTTTAGCCAAATGCTGTTTCAAGAAGAGCTTAAGTTACCATGTTGAACTTCATACTCAAAATGCACTCATTTGTGACAAATGACCCATGGTGGCTCTGGAATCAAGCACTATAGGATTGATACAGGAAAAATTAAACAGCTGATAACAGTAAAACCACTACAGGGGCTTTTTAAACAACACAGCCTTCCTCTATTAGAGGTGTTCTTTGTCCATGACCTTGTCAGAACATGTGTTGACCCTATACTGAGGTAACTGCAGAAGAAATGCGAGCACTCTCCACAAACACCGGGCGCACGGTTCAAAGAGATTTAGACTAAATCAAACAATCACCAGCAGTCACTTCAAGTACTTGACGTTTATTTTCTGGCAGTGGCACGGGCAGCTACAGACGGATGTGTTTCAGCATGAGCCTTCCTCAGCGCTGAGGGGATCCCAATACACTATTTGTGTATTGGGATCAAATGTGACGGCTTTGAAGAGCAGTCGAGCGGCTGGTTACCACTGCTCTACAACATGTGTTTAAACCATCTACCCGTGTCCCTGAGTGTCAGAGGAACCCAAGCCACAGAGGTAGCTGCTGGCAACGACTTGCTACAGCCAGTTACTAGTGGTGTGATGTCATTTCGTAGCAATGTGGGAAAAGTATGGATCTCACCATTCACTCATCAGACTCTGCTGCAGCGCTGCATCCTGTGCCCAGGGGGCGCTCTTCCCGGCGAAGCTCCTCTCTGGGTTGATCGTGGTGGAACAGTGAGAGCCAGGGCAGGGAGGGATGCTGCCGGTACACCAGGCTCTGCTGGAAGGAACAGCGCAGCTCCCAACACGACCTGGGGTCCTGGGATACAGAGATAAACAGTGTGAGGGTGTGTTACGTGTTAATGCCACGTGACCCACTATGGGGGTCCTGACCTGCGGGTTGAGCAGCAGTGAGGTAGCAGTACCTGTATGCTGTGGGGCAGGGTGGTGTAATGATAATGATAATGATAATGAATTTATTTTTGTATAGCACCTTTCCAAACAAAGTTACAAAGTGCTGAACAGAGCAAGGTTAAAAACAACAACAACAAAGCAATGCAAAAAATAGAAAAACAGTTTGACTACACACATAACAACATTAGAGTGTGTACAGTCACACTTAGTGTAGAGGTAGGTTTTCAGTAGTGATTTAAACAGAGGCACGGATGGTGCTAACCTCAGCTCCACCCGCAGTGCGTTACATAGTATAGGTGCCCGGGCAGCGAAGGTCACCCGATCACCCCGGGTTACTAGGTTAGTGTATGGTACCTCCAGGAGGGCCTTATCTGAGGATCGCTCAGACTTTGGAGGGGACAGCATTTCAAAGATATAGGTAGGGGCCAGCCCATGCAGGGCTTTATAACTAATAAGTAAAATTTGGAGCTCACAGGCAGCCAGTGAAGGGCGGCTAGTATTGGTGTAATATGGTCTCGTTTTTTCGTATTGGTAAGTAATCTAGCAGCAGAGTTTTGTATCAATTGCAGGCGGGATGTGACTTTCTTGGCAAGGCCAGAGTAGAGGGAGTTGCAGTAGTCGAGGCGTGTTGATATAAGAGCATGAATTACCGTTTCGAGATCGGGGGCTGACAGGAATGGCTTGATTTTCGCAATGTTCCTCAACTGAAAATAACAGGATTGAACAACTGATTTTATTTGTCTATTAAAAGAGAGGTCGGAGTCAAAAATCACACCCAGATTACGGGCTGCAGGTGTGACATTCGTGGAAAGGGAGCCAAGTTGTGAGTGGAGGGAGAGGGTTGAGCTAGGGGAACCGAATATAATAATCTCTGATTTTGACTCATTAAGCTGAAGGAAATTTTGGGTCATCCAGTGTTTGATGTCGGAGAGGCAGGCCAGAAGGTGTGAAATATTTCCTGAACCGGGTGTACTGGGCTCTGCACTGCTGTGTCAGTCAGACCTGCAGCCTCCTCCTGGGCTCTGGGCTGCTCTGCCCAGGAGAACGGCAGCTGGGAGGTGAACAGGACCCTCGTCTCAGGCTCCAGTCGGTCGGGTACTCCTCACAGACAGGGGGCGCTATGGGGGCTGGGTCGCTGACCTGGGGACTCTATGGAGAGAGACATAATGAAGGTAAACAACAGGGTACATTAGTTACTAGACAGACACTGATGAGAGATGGAGAGAGATTGGTCTTTATTGATGATAAAAGGTATGCAGGCTTCAGGTAGAAATGTGTTGATAATGTTGTGAACATCTGAATAAAGTGACATTAAAGTTAGGATGCAGAGAAACCCACCTGCAGCAGTGGAGCCTTCATCGCTTCATCAAACAGGGAGTCATCCTCAGAGAAGGACAGAGGCTTCTAAAGCAGGAGGGAGAAATGATAAAGTTGTTTGATGGTTCATTAAAAGTAAAAGTCCTCTTCTACACAACATTGACATTACACCTGACTCTAACTCTCTCAAACAGGAGATAAAGGGTTAATACATGACAGTAATGCTTATTAACAAGATGCTTTTATGGGAAATAGAAAAATTTTCTGTCTACATTTTCTTTACAGGAGACTTTGAAGAAGAACTAGACCAAAGTCGCTTATAATAAGCAGACATGGCAACACTGAGAGTGAGTGTGCAGGGTTGCCAGGTTTTGCGAGAGAAACAAGCAACCAAGTCTATGAAAACAAGCCCAAAAGAAGCAAGCCCTTCGCCCTTTAACCTGCACGCAACACGACCTGGCGCTGAAATGGACAGCTGTTGTTTCTGATGCTGCATAAGCAAATGCTGATTTTGCCTAAAAACAAATGTTATAATAATTGCCCACCCCTATGAATAGTTATAACAGCATGCCCATATATGGGCAATTGGGCATATACTGATGACATCAGGGATCTCCATATGGGAATAAAGAGGACAAGGACTGACAGACACACAGATCTCCATATATGGGCATATCAGTCACATGGTGGTGGCACCTAGGTGTTCAACTCTAGATGTCCGAACTTCTAGTTGCTAATACAGAACGTGGACATTACTTGTTAGACAGTCTGGCTGTCTCTGCTGCACCAACATTTCTACAACTACACATTAATGAGTAAATAGTGACTATATAACTTATAACCTTTGAATCTCTTACAGCCTTTTCTTCTGATGGAGACTAACTTGTGTTGTCACTGTACTGTGTATTACTGTGTGTAGTAATCTAAATACCTGTAATGATGTGGAACCCAGTGGTTCTCATGGGGTCCTTGAGGAGGTTCCAAGGGGTCCTTGAGGTGGTTCGGGGGTCCTTGAGGTGGTTCCAGAGAGTCCTTGAGGAGGTTCCAGGGGGTCTTTGAGGTTCCAGGTTGTGGACGGACAGGAGGAGCGGCCACGGGGAGAAGAGCCGCACGCAGCCCGGGGACGAGTCTCTCTGCGCGGGGCTGCTGGAGGCTTCACTCCGGCCTCTTTTCCTCCTCATCCGCATGATGTCCGCCGGTCGCTTGAAGCTGGGAGAGTATCCGTCCTGTTGGGACATTCTGGACAACTGGTGACACGATGAGATCCAAACAGCAACGACAACACGGTGGCTTTTCTTAATTGTTGTTGTGGAGCTGATTTGTTGTGTTTTCACTCTTCACTACTTGACACAGCTGGAAACAAACATGAATCTATTTAGGCCACTAGGTGGCAGTATAATGCAAGCTAAAGGTACACAGCTGTATCTGTGCCAGTGGTTCTCAACCTGTGGGTCGGAACTCGGAAACCCCAGGGGGGTTTTAGGGGGGTCCCCAGATAGCAGTGAAGTCACAGTGAAAATAGCCGATTCACAAGCTCACAGCCCCTGTTTATCTGTGGAACCGAGTCAAATAAAATAATGCCTGAAAAGGTTGAGAACCACTACCACCATAGACTGTGTCACTGAACCTCAACACCATAGGGCTTAATGCATGAACTAAGTTATGCAAAAAAGCATAACAATTCCATTCCATTTTAATGTTCTCATATGGCTCTATATTTTTTTTCAGAAAATGCATTTTTGTCTAGAAAAATCAATAAATCAAACAAGCTTCATCACAACCAAATAAAACACAGCTACTGTTTAACTAAATGCATTTGCTTCCATGGCCAGTGGGGGGCACTGTGTGCATCTTATAATGGCCTTGGAATTGTGGAGTCATAAATACACACTTACACTGACAGTATCATAACAATAGTTTGACAATCACATGTAAAATCCTGAGTGTTCATTTAACTATTTGGTTACATTTGTACATAGTTGCAAATAGATAAATTCATGGATTTCACTGTCAAATTGGTTTTATTACGTTTTAATGTTCATTTCTGATGATCAGTCAATAAATAACATTTACAACCATAGGTGGGTAGAGTAGCCAGAAACTACATCTAATACTAACAATGATAAGAATTATAATATATTTTTTTCTATGATAAATGCTGCCTTAATATTAGTGATGTGATTTTTATAAATTAAGATGAATTAAGATCAGCAGTAGTGCTGCCAGAGTCTAGCAGGAGTTTCTCACACTGACTGGCAGACTGCAACATTCTGTCTGTCTGTCTAAGTAAACAAAAGCCACCCTAACATATCTAACCAACATTAATATAACCAAAAGACAACAGTTAACCTACAGTAACTCCTAACCATCAAAACAGGTGAAAAAGGGAACAAAATAAAATATAACTCACCCCGACCGAAAGCTGAGTCACTCCAACAGTGCAGAACACAAAAACAAAGCATGGCATGCGTTACGACCCAGGCTAGGGGTCACTAGGTGTAACATAAAATATGGACCCCCTCCGCCTCCTTCCCAGTACCCAAACAGCCAGGCCACACAGGTTTAAAATCCCACAAGTCAAGGATTTATTACGTAATTTAAGATAAAAGCATGTAGGCCTACACATTACCTCAGGGTGGGACCATGAAGTCTTAAATAAACAAAACCTATTCTTACCTGATCAGCTCTGTCTTGACTTCCTTTAAGAACTTTTTTCCCCTTAACAAAGCAGGATATTTTGTATTTATGTAGTTTATGTAGTTTTTGCTCATAGTCCACATTTCATTGTGTGCAGTGTGTGTGTTCTGAAAGCTTTGCTAGTTGAACATCCACTACGTTTTCCTTAAAATGTTTGAGTGTGTACAGTACATTTACTTTAACACTGCATTCCTGGTCACAGTGTGAAACCAGTGGAGAACAGAACTTGTGTGTGTGTGTGTGTCATTTAACTTGCATGTATCTGTCACATGAGCTTGCTTGGGTGGCTCCCATTCTGCCTGTGGTTTCCTGTTTTCAACAGCCATTGAGTTCCTCTTTTCAGCTAGGCAGTTACCGGCAACTTCCTTGTTCTCATGGTTTAGTCTTCGCTACCACAGCTACTCTTGCCAGTAAACAGACTCTTGCTTACAAGGTCAGAGTACCTACATCAATCAATCAGAGTTGAAGCAAACACTTCAACTCTTTAGGCCTTTGTTAATCATAGATTGCCCTTAACTTTTCAATATAGTTTAACTTGTGAGATATTTAAACAAAACAACACAACACATTAACTGTAGATTAATAGAATGACAATAAAGTAAGAAACAACATAATGAGCATGTATTAAAGGTAGGGTAAGTGATATTTTTTGGTTAAAACAAAAAGTATTTTGTTAAAAGGTTAAAATACTATATTCTGATAGTAATCATTGCTATAGAGTGTTTGTTCAGTAACAGATGTCTCCCTGTCTCTCCAGCTCTTTAATAAACAGAAAATACATTTTTCGGTAGGTGTCAAAATCTCAGCCAATCAGGAGAAAGCACCCATTTTTAAGCTTAATTTGTATAGTGTTCCAGTTAAAATTTTGTCTGCTCATTTCTTAGTGTCATCACTTCCAATTTCACTTGTTTAATCTATATCCTGATTGAGTTCTCTGTCCTGGTTGGATAAAATTGGAAATGAAACTAAAAAAAAAAAAAAAAAACTACAAAATACATTTTCTGTTTTATAAAGAGCTGGAGAGACATGGAGACTCTTTATATGGACAGGACACTCTATAGTAACGAGCTCTATCAGAACATAGACCCATTTTGCAATTATTTGAATAATTGCAAATCACTTACCCTACCTTTAAGTTTAGTTTACTTCTCTGAACTCCAGTAACTACATGTACCTCTGCTCTGCATATGCATCCAACCCCACCCAAAATACAAATATCTACCCTAATGTATTGCAAACTAACAAAAACAGAACAAACTAATAACAAAAAGAGAGATCATCCACCTCTACACACCCAAGGCATTACATTATCCAGGATGTTAAACCATGGTCATTGTAAAAACATGACAAAGTGCTGGTGTTTGGAGACTGGCTAGGAGGAAGACATCTGATCAACTGGAGACTGGCAGCTTTACAGTGCAGTCCACCAACACAGGAGCCAATCACCAACAAGCTGCACCAAGTAGAGTTAGCCTGCTGGTAGCCACGGGACCGTACCTATGTTCCCCAGGTTCTATGTTCCCCAGGTTCTATGTTCCCCGCTTTCCTAGGAGAGCGGGGAATATAGGACCTAACCTAAACCTAACCCTAACCATAACCTTAGTGGGGGAACATAGGTCCGGGGAACATAGGTATGACCCCGTAGCCACCTAGCAGAGGAAGACAATACACAGGGCAACACCACACAGGGAAACATACACATATGACCCTATGGGTCATAACAGCATGTTTGCTGGCAGTCTGTTTGAAAACAGAGAGAGAGAATCCTTCAGGAGCTCCTCCACCATCAGCCTGGAACCAATCACCTCCTGGTCACCTCCTACACTCTCAATCACTCTCTCACTCCCTCAGCTCACACACCTGCCACACATCACACTCAACCAGGAGCACCTTTACACAGGGACACAGAAGAGGTGACACATAGGCCAGGCCAGAGGCGGCGTTTCAGAACAACTAGAGGGTGGCAAAAAAAGTGACCACTTAAGCCTGAGTTAATACATTTAGACCTGAGACCCATTCTAAAAACACCCTCTAAATACTAACCTACGTTTTCAGAAAAACTTATATTTTTTAATTCAAAATAAATGAATAAAAATCATGTTGCTATATATCGTCTCTGTTGGGTGGAAACTGTGGAAAATGTCCAAAACTGTTAATTTTCAGGATTCAAATTCAAAAGTATCAAAAGTCTCAAAAGCAGCAGATCTACAAGCAGATCTACAACAGATCTACAAGCAGATCTACAACAGATCTACAACGCGCCGCGTTTCAAGCTTGTAGATCTGCTGCTTTTGATACTTTTGTGTGACGCTGTAGTTAGTATGATCAAGTAGGGCGTTAATTTAGTAGGGCGTTAGTGAGATGGTGAGATAAGTGGTTTCTGCCTGACAGCAACAATATATTGTAACAACTAAAATGACACTGATGCTTTCCCGGATTTAAAAGGTATGACAACAAAGGTTTTCCAGGCCTGAATGGGTTACAAAATAGCAAAAATAGCACATGCTCACACAATGCATTGTTGTGAGAGTGTAGATCTGCTATTTTTGAAAATAATGTACATTAATTAAAAGTTTTTGTTTTTTTAGTTTGACCAAACAGGGAGGCCAAGTTTTAAAGTGATTAATGAATGTATGTGTAACGCTCTGTGCTGAAGACCTTAACAGACAGTGCCTGAGTTCTGAATTGTAACTCTTAAACATGCAACTATAAACGTATAGTATTGATTATATGATGTGACTGTTATTTGTACGCCTGACAGACAGTATCACATTAAACCTGTAACTGTTAACCTATTTTAAAAGGACAACAAGGTAAGTATAACAAATTGTATATTTATTCACCAGAAGGCAAGATAATACATAATACTGACCTGAACTTTTAAATGTTCCCTTTATAAGGGTTAATACAGCCCTTGAAGGGTCACAAACACTAAGTGTTACCCCCTGTCCCTAACCTAACTGTCTCCATTTAGGAATCGCAGTACAGCACAATATACCAGGTAGGTTCAGAAACCCACATACCCCTGTTTCATTATTCCCTGTAAATAGTGCCAACATTACATAAAAGGTATGAAATACTATAAACAGTGCAGTGGCAACACACTGTCAACCATGTAAACCTATGAACTAAGCACTGTATGTTATGAAACAAGCAACCACCTTTTAATTATACCTAAAGAAATGATACATACATGATACTTTAGACAATACCTTCTATTCACTAAAGGGACTTAGAATTACACACCCACAGAATACCTTGTACAGTAGTGTGCCCACTTATAAACAAATAAAAAGTCGGCATACACATTAATAAAATAACCCCGTTGCAGGTCTGATCAACGCTGGTGTGCAGTGAGAACCGAGTGGAGAAGCCTCTTCACTCTGTGAGCCGAGAGTCAATGGGTTAACTTAACTCACCCAATGATAACAGTTCAATGTCTCATTGTCTCTTACAGACGTTCCCAACACAGACCGTTCCAGTGGAAAAGATGACTGGTCTCTCCCACGACACCAGAGGTGCACCCAGCTTTTCCCTGTGGGTCGCAGGGTGCTCTATCTGGTTCTCTGTAGACTAGTCCTCGTCTCCACAAACGAACGCAGTGTCCGAAAGCTTAAGAGATTTGATGTTGTGGGGGAAAAGGAGCAGACCTAGTATGGGGTACCCGGGCAACTAGGGTTTAAGTGGTTATGGGCCCACTCAGCCTATAACTACACAGTGCAGTGCTGCTCTGCAGACACTAATGAAACAATCCATCAGTACTGAGAAGTACTTTTAGACAAACCATCGCTGTGGGTGTGTCAGCAATATTCAGCTGATAACATGCAAGTTTGACTAATGACAGCCACATCTACCCACTAATAATATGAATTAATACTAATATTATGCTATAAAAGAACAACAACATTTGGCTTAACGTTTCTCTTGTCTTCGTCTCCAGGTGGTTGTCAGGAAGTACCGTGGAGGGAGGAGTTTACCAACACCTGCCCCGCAGAGAGACAGATTGAGTTTGCGTACCTGGATGTTGCTAAACGAATAAAATAGAATATACGTGTATATTCATCCGGAGTATTTGAAGATGTGACAGAGGGAGGACAGTTGGAAAGAGACATTTGTGTTGCACACCTGGATATCACACAATGATTCAAATAGAGGCAGCAGTAAAATAAGGTACAATGAGTACAGGAGATGAACATTCTCCACTAAAAGATGTTGTCATTTTGTTGCCCAAATAATTGCTATAATTATTTGTTTTGGACAAATGGGAAAATGATTAAGGGTGTACATAGAATGTTTGTAGCTACATCCAATACTAAGTTACAGTATGCATTTTTTTGTTGAGGTATATTGTGGTGGTTTGTTAACCCAATAAGAGTGTCATTTTTAGATTTCTTTGGCTATTCAAAAATAGGAGATATACAAGCTCATAGCGCGGCACAAAGTGCCGCTCTATGAGCTTGTAGATCTGCAATTTTTTGTGAAAATCGTGAAAATGTGTGCAAATCTTTTTTTTTTTTAACTAAATTTTTATCCCACAATTTTGTAACCCTATTTTTTACACCCAGTGCCAATTGTCTATGCAATCCTGGGCACTACCTTCCCTCTGCCAACCTAGGGAGGCCAGGGCCGAGCTCATGCCTCCTTCAATGCATGAGAGCCAACTGACCTTCTTGTCACCTGACAGGGGAGAGTTTCCCTGGTTGGACGTAGCGCGTGGAAGGAACACGTTATTCCAACCAGTTCCCTTCCCCTCCATCAGGCGCCCTGGCTGGCCAGGGGGAGGCAGTATAGTGACCAGGATTACTGCATGTTTTTGTGAGGGTACCTACCCTAGGGAACACGGGGAGAACATGCAAACTCCTTTGAATATATATATTAGTTTTTTAAAGCAAACATTTGTAACTAAAATCTTTGCTTCTGGGGGGTCCCTGGAACAGCATATTTTGAGATGGGGGACCGTGTCCAAATACATATCATTGTTGGGGTCCTTGACATGAAAAAGTTTGAGAACCACTGATTATAGCAACATACAGTAAGTTTAAAAATCAAGTTTCATGATTTTAAAAAACTTGTAGATCTACAAGCTCGTAGGGCGGCACCGAGTGCCGCGCTACGAGTTTGTATATCTGCTATTTTTGAATAGCCCAAAGAAATCTGAAAATGACACTGCCTTATATCTGACCTGTGTCAAATGTCTCAAATCATGAACACAGAGTCCGATTGCCATGAAACATTGCTGGCCCACAATAACCTACCTGCCCTGGCGGAGACCTGTGCTCCGAGGAGCAAATATTTTATATCTATTGATAATTCATAGCATGTGTGTGGGACTCAGTGTTGATTGGCTTAGCTGGTGTTCTGCCCCCTCTCTCAATTTTCAATGACAACTTATTTTATCTTTGTCTTTGTCTGGTGGGGCACAACCACCCAGACACTTTGATATGAATCATTTGACACCAGAGTTCAAGTTGTTGTTCCTCTACACTCAAAAACACTTAAACCTTAGCGTCCGCATTATGTTTGGCTTTTTTGGGCGAACAGATTTGGCGTAGAGGGAAATACTAGCAGTCCTAGTATAGAGCCCTGGGGGACAGCGGTCAGCTCAGTATAGGCTATAGGGTTTCAGTGGTTTTAAGTATGGCAGAAGGGAAGAGCTCTATGTATGAAATAACTGTATTGGTCATGATGGAAACCATTCCACCATTTTGAGTGGTATTCTGCCATGTTGAGTGTTCGGTCCATTTTCAGTGTTCACGACTAGACGAGTGACTAGACGAGTCCGTGTGGCTTTGTTTTTGTGTTTGGAATATATTAATCTCTATAACCAGATATCTGCATTTGAACACAGGATCTAAAGGCAAGGGACAATTTCTATTTTTTATCAGTGACATAAATCAGTCGGGAGCAGTTTGGGTTGGCGCCCCAGTCTGTGTCTTCCGTGAGGAAGAAGCCCAACAAATCCACGGTGAGGCCTTTGGGAGGACCATTCAAGTAAGACGCAAGGGAGCCTGCAGTACCACCACGGGTCATGGTGGTCATTGCAGTACCATCACGGGCCAAGACACCATCACACCAGAATGAAATGTTTGGAGCAGGGGAGTCTGGTGCAACGCTCAGGTCCTGGACCTGGTGAGACGAAGGAGGAGCCCGGCCAGGAGTCAACCCACAGAGCCTAGTCCCTCCACGTGCCAGAGCCTCCCCGAGTCCCGGCAGAGTATTTCCGGAGAAGCGGACTGAGTGGCCCTGTCTTGCCCTATAGGACTGACCGTGGGTAGCTACTGGGACGTAAGTCGAGGCTTGATCAACCTTGGCTGGGTCACCTGGGGGAGGGTGTATGTTGCGAGACCCGAAACATCCTATGACCCCAGGCTACAACACTGATGATACGTCCCAGGTGCATCCATGTGATGTTTTTCGTTATAGTTATTCTATTTATAGTGGCTCATAGGAATTTATAGACTACGTGACAACCAGGAATAGACTGGTGACCACCGGAGAGTCGGGTGACAGCCGGAATCTAGACGGCATCCGGGAGCAGTTTGGGTTGGCGCCCCAGTCTGTGTCTTCCGTGAGGAAGAAGCCCAACAAATCCACGGTGAGGCCTTTGGGAGGACCATTCAAGTAAGACGCAAGGGAGCCTGCAGTACCACCACGGGTCATGGTGGTCATTGCAGTACCATCACGGGCCAAGACACCATCACACCAGAATGAAATGTTTGGAGCAGGGGAGTCTGGTGCAACGCTCAGGTCCTGGACCTGGTGAGACGAAGGAGGAGCCCGGCCAGGAGTCAACCCACAGAGCCTAGTCCCTCCACGTGCCAGAGCCTCCCCGAGTCCCGGCAGAGTATTTCCGGAGAAGCGGACTGAGTGGCCCTGTCTTGCCCTATAGGACTGACCGTGGGTAGCTACTGGGACGTAAGTCGAGGCTTGATCAACCTTGGCTGGGTCACCTGGGGGAGGGTGTATGTTGCGAGACCCGAAACATCCTATGACCCCAGGCTACAACACTGATGATACGTCCCAGGTGCATCCATGTGATGTTTTTCGTTATAGTGGTTCTCAACCTGTGGGTCGGGGTCCCCAGGGGGATCCCCACATGATTTTGGGGGGGTCCCCAGATGACAGTTACAATTTAAGGACTTTTAAGAAAAGAAAAAGAAGAATACCATTACTGCTTCAAAATAACCAACAAACTATACTATAAAAACTGGTCAAACATAAGCCAAATTGTCAAATAATATAAGAAAGAGGCAACATTAGAGGCAATATAGCAGATCTACAAACGTATAGATCGGCTATTTTAACAATATTTATCTGTGGAACCGAGTCAAACTAAATTGTATGCCTCAACTCATACAATTCCAAGTGCTTGTCAGGGTGGGGGGTCCCCAGTTCAAATATTATTTTGGGGGGGCTCACTGCCTGAAAAGGTTGTGAAAAACTGACATAAATGACAGTTTGATGTCAGATTTGAGAGGTTAGAGCTTCCAGACTGAGACACATCTTTAGAACTCTGATTTGAATCATTTTTAACCACCTATGAATGTGGTTCAAACCTGATGAGCAAAAGTTTTCATGCGTCAAATCATATTTGGGCGGCCAGTCTGAACATAACCAATGTGTCTTGTGTGAAAATAGTCCTGGC
>NC_137626.1:8515927-8578427 GCF_963280865.1 Gymnoscopelus braueri
GAGCTCTTTGACTCCCAAATCCTGTAGATCGTTGTTGCTGAGGTCCAATTCCCTCAGGATGGAGGACTTGGAACTGATAGCAGATGATAACGCCTCACAGCATTTCTCTGATAGGTTACAGCCACTCAGGCTGAAGAGAAAAAAGTTATAAAATCATACATTTAATATCATGTAATATAAAGATTACCTTTTATGTTAAATGTATCAAGTTATCAGTTCACCTACAGAGCTCTTTTTGAGGCTATGACCACTGGCAGCAGCATCAGAAGAGCCTCCTCTGAAGCTTGGTATTTCTTCAAGTCAAACACCTCCAGCTCCTTGTCTGATGACACCAACACTTTGAGATGGGAGTTGGATCTCAGAGACTCGTTTGACAGCTAACAGCTGACTGCTAGCCGCTAGCAGCTACAGCTGTGGCTGAACGAGTGGCTATCGCCGCGGCTCATTCTGACAGCTGTCACCCAGCTACTCTCTGCCCGATCCTGCCTGCACTGACGATCGGATGCATCGAATAACATACTTGCACACTCTGGAGTGCTGTGTCAAGCTACCCCCACCCGGATCTCTGTCACAAGCCTGCTGCGTCTAGCCGACTGTGAGCCTGACAGCTGTCAGCCGGCCGTAGCCGCCAGCAAAAGCTAGCCTGACAGCTACCTTCCACTGTGGGGAGACTACTGACTCATCCCACCCAGAGTGCATTCAGTGCGTGCCATCTCTCCGCACCGGGTCGCCTTTTGGCGACCCTCGCGGGTAAGTCTCCTTCTGTGCCACCGCTAACCCTCCACGCCTCCTGCTAGCCTACATATTCTGTTACTATTATCTTTTACTGGCCAAGTTTTTTCTTATCCTTAGCTAATATCATTTGGCATAATGCCACCACTCACCTCACCACCTGGATGCGATAGCTGTCTCCGGCTGTCCCTGGAAGTAGCTGAGTTGAAACAACGCGTGTCCCGGCTCCACCAGATCCGCGAAGATGAGGCTCTGTTCGACTCCCTCTGTGTCGGCGACCCCCTCCCACCCCCCGAGGCCGGATCGCCGGACCCTGAGGTCGCCGCTGGACCTGCCGACATCACCATCACGGGCGAACACAACTCCGCTGCTCCATGTCCGCCCCCCCACGGCGGCGGGATCCGCTCTGTCGCCTGGCCCAAGTCGACCGAGTTAGATGACACCATCCCGGCCCACCCTGGCTTCTGGGCGCGAGCCGGGGCCAGACCCAAAAAACCCCCCCTGGTCAGCTCCACCCCAGCCCCCTGGTCATTGATCTCTCGGGGCAAACACCGAGCTCCTCGCCTCCGCTCCCCTCTCGGTCCTCCGCCGTCCACCTCCAACAAGTTCTCCCTCCTGGCCATAGAGGATTTCCCATCACTCCCGACCCAAAATATCACCCCCGTTGCGGCCTCGGAGCGACCGTTTCCCGGCCAGGTTAAAGACCGCCACTTGCTGTTGAAGGCGGCGGTCCGACGCCAGTCCGGGGGGCGAAATTCGCTCCAGCCCGCAGCGGAGAAGTGTGTGAGTCCGCCACTGACTTTACATGCCTGCTCTCCACTGCCCCCCGCATCTCAACCACCTGCCCTCATAACTACCAACGCTGCTTCAACCTGTCCATCCATAATCCCCCCCCTCATACCCCCCACAGCGATAATAGTTGGTGATTCTATCATTAAGCACACCCGCTTCCCCAACGCAATTTCTCACTGTCTTCCTGGTGCCACTATCCCAGTCCTTTTAATTAAACTCCCCAGTCTCATAGCCTCACTTCCACCCTCCGTCTCAAAAATCATAATCCATATAGGGACAAACGATACAGCCCTCCGACGATCAGAGGAGTTGAAACTTGACTTCCTACAGCTGGTCGATATTTTAGTAGACAGTGGTCTCTCCTTCTTCCTCTCGGGTCCAATCCCAATCCCTGCCCGTGGCGAAGAGCGATTCAGCAGGATCGCTGCTCTTAACACCTGGCTCCAGCGCCTATGTCGCACCCATGCTTTTAATTATATCGACAATTTTAACCTGTTTTGGGGCCGTTCATCTTTTTATTGTAGCGATGGGCTTCACCCTAACGAATTAGGAAGTAAGGTCCTAGCGGCCAATATAGCCGTTAGCCTCCGTTACCGAGCTTTAGATACAATCTCCGTACTGTCCAGCCTGGGCGTGTCCGCCTCAAAATGACGTCCCTCTGGTCCCAGCTCCCATCACTTCAGTTCCACATCATCTCCTAGCCAACTCCCTATCGGGCTTGAACCAAATTCCACACGACTTCTCCATGCAATAACCACTAAACAAAATATTAATACAATTCACACTATAATTACACACAGACACCATAAGCCATCGTCAGCACCTGTCCTCCGACCCATCATCCACTACCATCTCCGCCCGTTAAGGCGTGCCACCACACCATCCACCCAGGGGGTTAATCTCCGTATGGCCCTGTTCAACACCAGGTCAATCAAACATAAATCTTTTATTTTAAATAACTTTTTTTAAAATCATAATCTTGATTTTATGTTCCTCACTGAAACATGGGCTCAAGCTGGTGAATGTGTGTCATTTTCTGAGCTTCTCCCCCCACATTGCACTTTTTTCAGTACACCCCGGACCACCAGCACCGGTGGGGGTTTAGCCTCCATTTTTAAATCGATCCACCAGTGCCGCCTGACCCACCCCATTGTCTCCTACTCCAGCTTTGAGCTACAAACCTTTGAATTGAACTTGACCTCCCCCCTGCTCTGTGCAGTGCTCTACCGCCCCCCTAAATACAATAAAGACTTCATCAATGACTTTGCTGAATTCCTGTCGGCAACCACTTTAAAATACGACCAATTCCTGATCTGTGGTGATCTAAATATTCACGTATGTTGCCCCTCAAAACCATTAGTTAAGGACTTTTTTAATCTCATGGACTGTTTTAACCTCACCCAGTCTGTAACCGGCCCGACTCACGAGAAGGGTCATACACTGGACCTGGTACTATCGTATGGTCTGGCTATTCCCCAAATTGAGCTCTCCCCATTATCCAGCAGTATTTCAGACCATATACCTATCCTCTTCACTGCCGCAATTCCCTCATCAATAGCCAATAACCTCGCCCCACAAACCCAGTCACGCATGATAAATCACCAAACTGCATCTCAGTTTTCCGATATGTTTTTTGCCTCCCCTACAAATGTACCAGACCACAGCCATGGTCTAAATGTGGATGATCTTATTTCAATATTTGACTCCACATGCACTGACATTTTAAACTTGGTCGCCCCTCTGAGGGCTAAGCGCACACGACCACTCACTGAACCATGGCTAAACGACTCTACTCGTATCCTCCGGCGCGCATGTAGGCGAGCGGAAAGAAAATGGAAAAAGGACAGTCTACATGTTTCCCTCCAGATCCTCCGCACCTGTTTCTCTGACTACCAAAAATCTGTCAAAATTGCCAAAACTAATTATATTTCAAACCTGGTCTCCATGAACTGCCACAAGCCACAGGTTCTTTTTAATGTTTTTAATTCTCTGATTAATCCTCGTTCTACATCACCTGTCGTGCCATCATCAGCTCTCTGTGAGAAGTTTTTAAAGTTTTTTATTGACAAAATTGATAACCTCAGGTCAACTCATATGTTTGTCACACCTGCACCCCTCCCACCATTACGTCACGCCGTCCTTGATACCTTTTCACCTATATCTCTGTCATCACTCTCTGATACTGTTAAACACCTGCGACCCACAACCTGTCCCCTTGACACTATCCCCTCTCGCCTCCTTAAGGACGTGTTCGACTCTATTGGGCCCACTGTGCTGGTTTTAATAAACTCAAGTCTCTCCTCAGGATGCGTCCCAGCTGTTTTCAAACAAGCAGTGGTCCAGCCCCTTTTAAAAAAGAAAAACCTGGATCCCACTGTTCTGTCAAATTTTAGGCCCATCTCACAACTCCCATTCCTCTCGAAGGTCCTAGAAAAGGTTGTCTACGCCCAGCTCCAGTTGTTTTTATCTACAAACAACATCCATGAAAAATTTCAGTCTGGATTCAAGCCTGGCCACAGCACCGAAACCGCCCTTTTAAAAGTTTTTAATGATCTACTCCTATCTGCTGACATTGGTAAATCTGCTGTCCTGGTGCTGCTAGACTTGACCGCTGCCTTCGATACAATCGACCACAGAATCCTCCTATATCGATTGGAACATTATGTAGGCATCACAGGCACCGCCCTCAAATGGTTTGAATCATATCTAGCTGATAGGAGTTTCTCCATTCGGCTAGGTAATTACACCTCTACTAAGGCCCCTCTTACCTGTGGTGTCCCCCAAGGGTCGATCCTGGGCCCTATCCTCTTCCTGCTCTATCTATTACCCCTAGGATCCATCATAGAGAAATACAATATATCCTTCCACTGCTTCGCTGACGACATCCAGCTATACCTGCCCCTAGAAACCACCTCCTCAAACTCACACCAACCCCTGCTCGACTGTCTAGCAGACATTAAAGATTGGATGGACCAAAACTTTCTCGAACTGAATGAAAATAAGACGGAAGTCATATTCTTCGGCTCCGGCTCCTCCGTCCCTCCACCCGGCTCCCTAGGCCCCCTAAGCGCCAACATTCACCCCCACGTCAAAAACCTTGGTGTCACCTTCGACACTGATTTTAAATTTGACAAACAGGTCAGCTCCGTGGTAAGTGCCAGCTTCTTCCAGCTGCGCCTATTGACAAAGGTCAAGCCTTACCTCTCTCCCAGTGACCTTGAAAGAGTGATCCATGCCTTCATTTCCACCCGGCTGGATTACTGCAATTCCCTCTATATCGGCATCGACAAATCGCTCTTAAAACGATTGCAGCTCATCCAAAATGCCGCTGCCCGCCTCCTTACCGGTACAAAGAGGCGGGACCATATTACTCCCGTCCTGGCCTCTCTCCACTGGCTCCCGGTCCGTTTTAGAATTGATTTTAAGATTTTAACGCTTGCTTTTAAAGCATTTAATGGGCTAGCCCCCCCTTTCCTCAACGACCTCATTAATGGATATATTCCACCCAGACCCCTAAGGTCGGCCGATCAGTTGCTACTGATCGAGCTCGCAACCAACAAAAGGTCTAGAGGCGACCGAGCCTTCGCTGCGGCCGCCCCGAGGCTCTGGAACAGCCTTCCGTTTAATATACGAGCCTCTCAGTCCATAGACATTTTTAAATCTCTACTAAAGACCTATTTCTTTTCCATGGCTTTTGAAAATAGTTAAACAACTACACCATAATTATCGTTTCTACCTCACTATCTTGTTATCCTTTTCTTAATCAGCGCTTGCATTTTGTATTTTGTATTTTATATTTGCACCGTATGTATTGTAACATTGTTGTTTTGATGTGTTGTATAGCACTTTGGTTGGCCTTGGTCATTGTAATGTGCTTTATAAATAAAATTTGAGTTGAGTTGAGTTGAGAGCCGAGACCAGATAAGAACAGCTTTCCTTTGAGATCATACTGCTGGACAACCTGCGCACGCGCACGCACGCACGCACGCACGCACGCACACACGCACACACGCACACACACACACACACACACACACACACACATGGTTTACGTTCATTTAACTCTGACCAATCTCCCTGATTTTCTATCTACAAAAAGGGGGTATTTTAATATGGAACTATTGGAGACAATATATTTCTATTAGAACCCACAGAGACACCCATGCAGTGCCAAGTCAGTGTTGTGGAGGGTCTCACAGCACACCACTGCTCCAACTGGTCCACACTTTGCACAAATATTGCTCAGTGGTCATTGGGATTGCTGCTTTATGCACCGTTAATGTATTTTGTAAACACGTTGTTACATATACATTTTTATTGTTTTTTTTGCCCCACATGTCAGTGTTTATGTCATTCATAAAATCACTCTGCAAGTGATCCAGACAAGTTCTCTGTTGTCCCAAATGTGTGTACCATTTGTCATTTAATATCATGTAGACAAGGTTACTGAGCACAATCATTTTCCAATATTGGACTAATTTATTCCCAACTTCTTCCCAACCATTGAACGTTTTTATTGTGGGAAATGAAGAGGGAATAACTCACAACTTTGTTTATTCTCCTCTATCTAGCCTATAACTCATTTAAACCAATGTTACATGTGCATGCACACATCATTTGTTTTCCTTATTAAATGAAAACACCACCCTGGATTCACAACACATTCTCTAATGACTTTTTCTTTTTCAGAATTAAAACTACATTGCTGCCTACATGTATACAAATACATGATCAATACAAATTACAGTCAAAGCTGATGGGTCAGCTGGGAGGAGGCCTGGTAGTGTCTGTAGTACAGGGGGGCTTTCACATAGGAAGGGGACAAACTTTTTTCTAGTTCAATGAATCAATGGTCCAAACTTGTGAAACTCAACAAGTTGTCTTTGCATTTGACAGCTTGACAGATATTATATACTATATTCTATTGTCTGTGCCCCCCAACACACACACAGACCAAAAAAGAAAAGTAATTAGGATACGCTCCATGTGTAATTACTCCAGAATTGTCATCTGTTGAACAGGTTCATGAATACTGACCTGAGGGTCTCCAGTGTACAGTGTGGACTCCCCAGTCCAACGCAGAGCCCCTTCACGCCGGAATCGCCCAGATCATTATTCGTTAGATCAATTTCTTTCAAAGTAGAGGAGCTGGAGCTGAGAACTGATGATAACTCCTCACAGCATCTCTCTGACAGGTTACAGCCACTCAGCCTGAAGAAACAGTAGTGATTACATCATTGTTTATATGTTATGAAACATCACATTATACATGACTCATATCCAGTTATTAGTATTAGTGGGAAAAAACGAAAAGAAGAAAACTTCACACAAGTGACTTTCAATGGAACTTTAAAAACATTGTTAATATTTGTATAATTGAATTTGTTTGTATGTCTGTCTATCTATCTGTTAGTAAAATAAGTCATGAACAGATGGCCAAGCTTTCATGGAACTTAGAGGGTAAATTCTGTAGACTGTAGTGATGCGCGGGTTGACCCGTGACCCGCGGGTCAACACGCGGGTCAACCCGCGGCGCGGGTGGGTCGAGTCAGAATTTCAGAGGCAATTATGCGGGTTGCGGGTCATCAACACCACTCTCACACGCAAATAAAAATCACATTTAAGCCTATTATTAATATTAATATTTGGATAAAACTACCATTAAAACCCATCATAATTATTTAAAGTTTTTATCATGATCTGACAATGTCAGTGTGGTGCTGCTGTGTCTCACAGCGCTGCAGTTATCCGATAGATCAGCCTATTCTTCGTACCATGGTGTTGCGTGTTGAAAATATCAGACCTACAAGCTCACAACACGTCGCAACGCGCCACGTTGTGAGCTTGTATGTCTGCTATTTTCAATACGCAACAACACCACCATACGGCGAAGCACAAATGAAGCTTTACACGGCTGCATCTCCTCCTAATCAGCGCTGCGTACGGGTGGTTCGCTTGGGTGTAATGATAAACAGAACCGGGGTCCCGAAGTGATAGAATATGAACCAAGCCGGACCCACTTGACGATAATAAAACCTGTTAAAACCAGAACTCGTATGGGTCATAGATATTATGCAAGCAAGCACAGTGACTGTCTGTCTGCAATGGATAAAGTGTTAGTGGCGAAAGTTGGTGACACATTGCAGGCAGCCAGGCAACTAAGGCAAGTAACCTCCCTTGCGCCATGATCATTCATGTATAACATTAACAAAACTAAACACAAGCTGTAGGTTTTGCATATTAAGGTTGCTAGATGTAAAGGCCAAAACATATATTAATTTGTTTATACTGATGTGCGATGTAGGCTACGGTGTCGCGCAGCAGTTCACTCACACTGACTCATGATTATCTTTTTTTTTTTTCACCGCGGGTCGCGGGCGGCTTGAGTCGTTGATTTATACACTGAGGCGGGTCGCGGGTTGAGGCGGGTTCGGTTCCGTGGCGGGGCGGGGCGGGTCATGAAAAAACCCGACCCGCGCATCACTAGTAGACTGCCATGACAAGATGATTAAAGTTGGGGTCAAATAGCCTGGCTACTGCTGGCTATTGTGCACATTATAGATTATAGATATAGATATGTCTGGATTATAATGTGTCATTGTTGCTGCAGCTAGCCACCACAATAATGTGTCAATACAGAACATGAGCACATGGGGCTCGCCTTATCCGTGTGTCTGGTGTAGCTGGTATGATTGACATCAATTGGAGCTTTACATACACATACGTGCGAAATATATTCCACGCACAAACACGCATTTTCACGCCCGATGTAGCTCGGCCATGACTTTCTTTTTACTAACACAGAACCATCTGCTATCTGTAAGCCTACTGAGGAGCTATGACCCGGGTTGGTGTGGGAGGTAACGCTAGCTGAGACCTGCGACCCACACTGACTTCATTTGGGATTTACACACTGACTTTATCCTTAGATTTTATTACCTTTGCCTTGCACATTATGTTTGTCTCAATTGTGTTGATTTAAATATTTTTTGTTATCTTACCTCTGACTGTTGTTGTTTATCCTTATGGATGGTTTATATCTTGGCATTGTAAAGTACTAACATTGTTTTCGAAAAGTGCTTTAGAAATAAAGTTTATTATTATTATTATAGTTATTATAAAAGGAAAGCAGTCAGTCCCTAGTCAGTGCAGTGTTGTGTGTACCAGGTGTGCGTGCAGCTGTGCACCACGTTTAAAACAACAACACTGAACGGAACAGAGATTGATAGACAGACAGACAGACAGACAGACAGACAGACAGACAGACAGACATAAGAAGAACAAAAGCTTTAGCTGCTGTTTGTGATTGTAAATATAAATATTTCCATCCCCCATAGCAATCCACACAGACCGAAGATAAACGAGGGAAGAAAAACTGGCAGACAGAGCTTAGATGCATCCCCCTAATCATTCTGATTAATGGATGTGTTTGATATTGAATCGGAAGCCTTGTAATGTTATTTAGCGTTTTTTGGGGCATGGTTAAATCAATACATTTTATTTCATGGTCAGTCACTTCATCCTGCCACTGTATAATAGTTAGTCAAATATATTAGCCTTCCCAAACGGCAGTCTCACCTGCCTTCTATGCACGCACACAGAAAATGTATAATAGTCTATGTAAGAGCAAGGTTCCTAATTTTCTTGGATAAGCTGAACTAGTTTAAGAGTGCCAATGATTTTAAAAAATGGTTTCATCAGCTCTCGGAGAGATTACAGCCACTCAGCATGAAGAAACATTAGTGTTCAAATCAATTAACCACTTTAACAAACAAGACAGTTTAACAACATTTGAGTACATCTGGGGTCCTATTACAGGTCATATTGACTGCTGTGTGACTGGTCTGCTTTGTATAGGTCTAATTGTCTCCGCCAGGCCGAAGGCATGGCGAGAGAGTATGTTTTGCACCCTGTCCGTCCGTCCTTCTGTCTGCGAACAGCTAATCTCCGGCACCGTTGGCCTGATCGCTTTGCACACACACTCCCTGGATGCCAATTCCGAACCTCTGCCCCAAATGTTTCCACAAATTTACCACTTTAACCCCTCCATCCCTATTTGGTCATTATTGGCGATAATTATTTTCTGAAAATGCAAAAATAGACGATCTACATTAAGCCTACAACAAGTCACGAAGCGACAGGTAGTATTTCTGCTATTTCTGCCATTTGTCATTTGCTACAGGACTTTAGTAGTTAAATTCTTGCATTTTCTTTCGTATAACAGAAAAATGACATTAAATGTATCCAGTTATCAGTTCACCTACAGAGCTCTATTGGAGGCTTTGATCACTGGCAGCAGACCCAGAAGAGCCTCCTCTGAAGCTTGGTATTTCTTCAGGTCAAACACATCCAGCTCCTTTCCTGATGACAGCAACATGAAGACCAGAGCTGACCACTGAGCAGGAGAGAGATCTTCTGTGGAGAGGCTTCCTGAGCTCAGGTACTGTTGGATCTCTTCCTCTAGAGAATGATCATTCAGCTCATTCAGACAGCGGAACAGATTGATGCTTCTCTCTGGAGAGGGGTTCTCTCTGATCTTCTCCTTGATGTACTTGACTGTTTCCTGATTGGTCTGAGACATACTTCCTGTCTGTCCCAACAGTGTTTTTAAGAGAGTCTGATTGGTTTCCAATGAGAGGCCCAGCAGGAAACGGAGGAACAAGTCCCAATGTCCATTTGGACTCTGTAAGGCCTTGTCTACAGCACTCTGGTAGAGGTGTGTTGTCTTAGATTTGCTAGATTTGCATCCAAATAGCTTGGACCCCTTTGAGGTTGACAGTAGGTTGACACCAGTGTTGGTGAATGAGACAAAGACATAAAGAGCAGCCAGAAACTCCTGAACGCTCAGATGGACAAAGCAGAACACCTCTTCCTTGAGCCACCCACCCTTCATATTTTTAAACATCTGTGTGAACACTCCTGAGTACACTGCTGCATCTCTGATATCAATGCCACACTCTCTCAGGTCTGCTTTATAGAAGATCAGGTTGCCTTTCTCCAGCTGTTTATAAGCAAGTTTTCCCAGAGACAACATGGCCTTACCTGGATTCCAGTCAGAATGTGTCTGAGCTCCATCATGATACTTCACATTTGTCTGCTTGGACTGAACCACCATGAAGTGGATGAACATATTAGTCAGGGTCGTTGGCAGCGCTTCTTTCTCCCCTGCTTTCAACATGTCCTCTAGAACTGCAGCAATGATCAAACAGAAGACTGGGATGTGACACATGATGTGGAGGCTTCGTGATGTCTGGATGTGTGAGTAGATTGTACTGGCCTGGTTTTCATCGTTACTGAATTTCTTCATGAAGTACTGCTCCTTCTGGAGGTCATTGAACCCTCTCACTTCTGTCACCCTGTCAACATAATCTTTAGGGATCAGAGGGGCTGCTGCAGGTCGTGTGGTTATCCAGATGCGAGCAGAGGGAAGCAGGTGTCCACTGATGATGTTTGCAAGTAACACGTCCACTGAGGTTCGCTTTGTTTCGTCAGTCCATTTTTTATTGTTCTCAAAGTGTAAAGGAAACCTCCACTCATCCAGACCATCAAAGATGAACATAACATTGGAAGTGTTGAAGCTGCAGATTCCTGCTTCCTTGGTTTCACCAAAAAAGTAATGAATAAGTTCCACCAAGCTGTATTCCTTCTTCTTCTTCTGTATCAAATTCAGCTCTCGGAAAGTGAATGGAAAGATGAAGTGGATATTCTGGTTGGCGTTGTTTTCTGCCCAGTCTAGAGTGTACTTCTGAGTCAAGACTGTTTTACCAATGCCAGCCACTCCCTTTGTCATCACTGTTTTGATTGGTTCATCTTGTCCAGGTTTAAAGATGTCTTCTAAATTGATTGGTCTGGCTGGTTTCCTGGATGCCGTTTCAATCTGTCTGACCTCATGTTCCAGATTGACCTCTCCACTCCATCCCTCTGTGATGTAGAGCTCTGTGTAGATGTTATTCAGAAGTGTTTTTTGTCCTTCTATTCTCATCCACTCAAACATACAGTGAAACTTCTCCCTCAGAAGCGACTTAAGTTGTTGTTGCCACTCAGCAGCAGGAGTTTCTAAATGACAAAAGAACAGAGGACATCAATAAGTGCATGTTATGGCAAATGTGCTTCTCAAATGAGAGGTCTTGGTAATTCAAAAGTTAAAGAGTATCATGTGTCTGCTGCCGTAGCTGCAGAGCTATGTTAAAGTCTTCAATTTGATGATGATTTGTCAGATGATATAATAAATAGACAATGATGAACCACTTGAGCACTATATCATTTCATACTAAAATAAAAATACTAAATATCTGCAAGCTCACAACGTGGTGGTACGAGTTGTGAGCTTGTAGATCGGGTACTTTGGCTATAAAACAAAAAAAACAACAGTTGAAGAATCAGGATTCCTATTGTTATTTAGAAAAAATATATATATATTTTATATTTATTCATCTTTAGTATTATAATATCACAATTAACCACTTAAAGGAGTAGTTCACCCAAAAAATTACTTATTTTCTATCAATTACACACCTCATGAAGCCTTGAATTTATGGAGATTTACTTTGTATTTGTCGCATTCCTGAGCCAAACATTTGTCCTGGCCGGAGACTCAAAAGAGTCTCAAAGAGTCTCCTACTGAATCTCCTATTGACCGATGACCGACAAAAACAAAACAACCTGAATTCAAGGCTTCATGGGGTGTGTAATTGAAATATATAAGTAATTTTTTTTGTGAACTACTCCTTTAAACCCTATGTATCGTACTTAGTTGACAGGAGTCCCCCAGGGCTCCATAGTAGGCACACTCGTTTTCGCTCTAAACTAAATATCTTCACAGAAAGTAGCTGATCTACAAGCTCACAACATGCCGCACTGCAACGTGTTATGAGTTTTTAGATTTGCCATTTTCCACTGAATTTAAGCCTCAAAATAGGAACACTAGGTTCATGTTGTTTAATCACAGTGAATTACAATTAACCACTTAAGCCCTATATTATACTTTTATCCAATCAAGAGAGAGAACCCCACACAGATAATTTATCCGCTATAACTGTATAGTGTTTCAGTTCCAAATTCATCACAATTCATCATCATCATCATCATCATGAAATTACACTTGTTTATCCTGTATCCTGCATGAGTTGACAGTTCTCAAGAGTTTCTCTGACTGCTGAATTGTTTACTAGTTCACACCATTGAGGACAAACGTACAGTGTCCTTATTTAACATGTTGTTGTTGTTGATGAAATAATAACAGCAAAATCAAATAAAACCCACGTTATTGTGAATTCTAAATAAAACCTACATGTCAATGTAGCACAATGGTCGCTGAAACTGTTTAAATATCAGTTAGAATAATAACATAATAATAAACAATAGACAGGTAGTAACAGAAGACAAACAGACATACCAGGTTCTAGATCACTGTTCACGATTGGTGTTGGATCAACTCTTGGTCTTAGGGGAATTTCTATGATACAAACACGCACAACATAAACACACCACACACAGAGACACAAAACAAATGTCAGCTATTTCCTTGAACAAATGAGAGGCAGTTCTGTGATGCTGGGTGTGATGCTAAATTGTAGCTCTGCATCCAACATAAATACAAGTTCATTTTACAAACAAAGACACAGAATAAATGTTGTATCTTGTGGAGATATCTGGTGGTCTGAGCATAGAACCAGTCCTTCTAAACCTCCTGTCTTCAATTATCTGCATAATGTGATGCACATTTGATCAAATAAAACACACAAGCATGCTTTATGAAAGCTGTCTAAAATTTACTCTAAGTGATGATGTTGTTTTTGTTGTCACAGTGAGATAGATGGCAGCAGTCAAATAAGAAATACATTTAAACATTGTAATATGTAACGACTAGTCGCTTATGCATTTTATAGATAGAAACATTTGCTTTCATACGTCAAGGAAAAGATCAGTTTCATTTCACATTGTTACAGTCAAGTTGAAAACAACACCAGCTTCATTTTAGGGCCGTAACTATCAATTGACCCATTGTCAGCCTTCTGATTGGTTCCTGACTGACTGACTAACCAGCAGGCTCTTTCTACCTTGTTCCGCCCTGGTTCCGCCTTATGGTAGTTTATGTTGAATTTGCTAAAATATCATTTTTGGAGAGAAAAAACACGATATGCCCGAAGATATACTGCATCTGAGATGTTCCTTTTTACTGACAAGTTTCAAATAAAAATTGAATACACAGAATATCAATATGAAGCAACTGAAAAGCACGTTTTTTCAATGGTAGTGGATGCAGAGAAAGGATTTTTGCCCAACCAAGAAACAGCAACCAATGGGTGCAAAGGGGGGCACAACCACGGTGGGATTTGACAAAGGGTCAATTATGTTCTTTGCGATTATTCTTTGATAACTTTTACGACTAATCTAAGTCGAGAAGCGTGTTTTTTATATATATATATATATCAACAAATCGATTAACCATTTATACTTCATCTCACAACAGTGTTGAAAATAGCAGATCTACAAGCCCACAACACTTCATAATGCGTTGTGAGCTTATAGATCTGCTATTTTCACAATTAGTTTTATGTTTTGATTTGCTTTAACATTTTCATCTATAGCCTAATATGCCGCCGCCGATGGTCTTTCTGATCTAATACCATAGAGTTTGCTGTGTGTCATTGTTCCAAAGATACGATGCAGGCAGTTCTTGCAATCACTCCATGTGCAAAACAATATCGTCAGGGTCCAAAATGTTGAATCAAACATTTTGTACAAATATTTAGCGCCACAGCGATTTAAACAGCGGTCAAAAGCCATTTGCCCTTCCAGGTCGAACCTCCTAACCATGACAGTGAACCTGAAGCTTAAATAACCAACCAATGGTCACATAAATCCATTTGGCATTTTTCACCCATTTGGCTCCTACAACTACTTTACAACTCTGTTTTATCACTTCTGGGTCCATATTTATCAAGCCTCTCATGGTAGGAATAGCAGTCCTAAGTGCCCAACAAGGTGATCCTACTTTAACCCATTAAGACCGGGAACGCATCTCTGTCATTTTAGATTTCTTTGGCTATTCAAAAATAGCAGATCTACAAGTTCATAGCTACGAGCTTGTAGATCTGTTATTTTTGAAAATGTGTGCAAATCTTTGAAAATATATTTTTTAAAGTGAACATTTGTAACTCAATTCTTTGCTTCTGGGGATTCTTCAAATGTCTTCTAAATCCTAACAGTTAAAAAAAAAACGTATGTTGCTATAATAGCAAAAGGACCCCCAAAATGAAATGTATTTGGCCGTGGACCCCCATCTCAAAATATGTTGTTCCAGGGACCCCTCAGAAGCAAAGATTTTAGTTAAAAATGTTCGCTTAAGATTTTCACATATTTTCACGATAAAAAAAAATAGCAGACATACAAGCTCACAGCGCGGCACTCTGTGCCACGCTATGAGCTTGTATATCTTCTTTTTTTTTTTTAGCGTGAGCCAAAAGCCAAAGAAATCTTAAAATTACACTGATGCGTTCCGGTCTTAATTGGTTAAGACACAGTAGGCGGAGGAGCATGTTGTTAATATTAATTTGTTAGGATGGAGCTCCCGTCTCCATCAGAATGCAGGAGAGCTCAAGAGCTGATCTTACATGTTAGGAGTAGTTCCCAGCAAGTGTGTGTACATTCTGATCAAGGACAGATGTGTTAATTTAGTCGACTAAAACTATGACAAAAAATGATCCACGACTACCTTTTTTCACTGACGAAAACTAATTAAAAACTAAATAAAAACGATGTTATGGTGACTAAAACTATGACTAAAAATACTGACAATTTAGTCAACAAAAAATAATAGACTAAAATGTTAGGGAGGACTACAGGACAAGAGATCCAGTAGAACTAAGACCACGTGCACCCTCTTATTTCTTTCTTCTAGTTTTGATTTTTGCCATCCATAGGACCTCTAATATAGGGATTTTGATGATCCCAAGAAAAAAAGTGGTCCAAAGTGTGTTTTCAATGTTTTATTACCCCTATGAGACCTGCGGGATGGCTGGCTGAAACGAGGCGAGACTGTCTTTCGGAGACTGTGGCACGCCCAAAGATAGAGATACCATTTGATTCTAGACAACCTCAGGTTTCCAATGGGACCAACCTTGTCATGCTACCTTGTCGGTAAGGGGGCTAAATACCTAAGGATTCAACATTTTGGCGAGGGAAAAACAGCCATCACTATTTTCCAAATGGTCCCCTGAGCTGTCACCTCGATATAAGTGAATTGAAATGGGTTACATGGATACCTACAAGCCTCCCCTGTACATAAATGCCACATTTATGCCAATCTCATGCAGTTGTGGGCAAGAAACATGCAGTTTATTGCATGCAGTACAAATATGTAATTTCCGCCTATTGTAAAAAGGAGACCACTTTACTGTATCTATAGCTGCATGAGATCACTGTACTGTATCTATAGCTGCATGAGACCACTGTACTGTATCTATAGCTGTATGTGACCACTGTACTGTATCTATAGCTGTATGAGACCACTGTACTGTATCTATAGCTGTATGAGACCACTGTACTGTATCTATAGATGAGACCACTGTACTGTATCTATAGCTGTATGAGACCACTGTACTGTATCTATAGCTGTATGAGACCAGTGTACTGTATATATAGATGAGACCACTGTACGGTATCTATAGCTGTATGAGACCACTGTACTGTATCTATAGCTACATGCATGAGACCACTGTACTGTATCTATAGCTGTATGAGACCACTGTACTGTATATATAGATGAGACCACTGTACTGTATCTATAGCTGTATGAGACCACTGTACTGTATCTATAGCTGCATGCATGAGACCACTGTACTGTATCTATAGCTTCATGCATGAGACCACTGTACTGTATCTATAGCTGTATGAGACCACTGCATCTATAGTTGCATGAGATCATGTACTGCTATAACCACCTTCCTCTTGCTTTTCAGAGTAATCCTTATCCTTTCTTCTATGCTAAAAGAAAGAAGGAGTCCGTGCTGGAGAACTGGTGATTTAATAACAATATATAATATAAATCCACGTGAACAGCCAGGGTTCTAAATGGTATCATCCGTATTCAATACAAAATATCACTTCCTCGCTTTTGAATGCGACCGCTTCCCTCTCCACTAGAACAGAAGTCCAAAACAATAGAACCATCCCATAATACCTTTCGTCGGTGCGCTCAGCCCGCCACCCCTTAAAGGAACATACCCCTGTTTTCTATCATAGGGTTACACATCCCCCTCACTAAGGTCACAATACAATGGTGGCCTATTAACAATTTCTACACAGCTTTTACAAAATACCCTGGCAGTCACCCATCAACAATACAGCTCTTTTTTTTTTTTTCTTCTTTTTTTTTTTTTTTTTTTTTTTTGTTTTTTGAACAATAGTATGTATTTTTTTTTTTTTTTTTTTTTTTTTTTTTTTTTTAAGTCCGTGAAAAAGTCTCTGTAAGGCCGGCCTTTAGGCCACATGTGATCTTCCTCGATTCCGCAAGAAGTAATGGTGTTCGTCCACGCTCCCCGGTAGCTCCTTGTCCTCATCCTGAGTGGGGGGCATGTCCCCCCCCAGCAGGCTCAGTCCCTCCAGACGGTGATAAGGACGAAGGTTCAGGACATGATGAACTCCAAGGCTCTCCTGAGCCTCGTCCTCGAGTTCGTAGTTAAGGTCATTGTTCCGTTTGGTGACCCGGTAGGGCCCGGCCCACTTCTGGGCCAGCTTGGCAGAGAATTTGTTGCTTTTACAGGATATTGGATGAGTCCGTAAGAGCACTTCCTCCCCCACATTATAGTGGACCTCACGTCTGTGGGCATCATGATATTTCTTCTGCTTCTGTTGTGCTTTAGCCATGGACGTCTTTGCCCCATCATAGTAATCCCTCAGCCGCTCCCGGAGCTCCTCCACATAGTCATCTGGATCATCATCTATGTTACTCTCCTCTTGGCTGAGTATTCTGTCAATTGGCAAGGCAATGTCGCGTCCAAAGTTCAGTTGCGCCGGGCTGTGGCCCGTGCTATCCTGTATAGCCGAGCGCAGAGCAAAAGCAAACTTGGGCAGGTGTTCATCCCATGTGGTATGGTCTCCATCGACATAGGACTGAATCATGAGTTTGATGTTCCGGTTCATTCGCTCTGTCCAGTTTGCCTGTGGGTGATAGGGAGATATGTACTTGGGCTGAACTCCCCAGCGCTTGCATGTCAGCTTCCACCCCCTAGAGGCAAACTGTGGGCCATTGTCTGAAAGGGCCACCTTAGGTGTCCCCCACCTACAGAAAACTTCATCCTCCAACTTCTGACTAACAGTCTTTGTTGTTGCTGTCCTGAGTGGGAAAAGCTCCACCCACTTGGTGAACTGGTCCACTACAACGAACAAGTACTCATTTCCTTTCTTGCTTCTTGGTAGTGGACCCATCAAGTCAACCGCTATCTTGTACCATGGTTCCCCAGTCTGTTGCGGCTGCATGAAACCTACCGGTTTTTGGTTATCCGGTTTCACTCTTTGACACACATCACATGCTCTGACATAGTTGGCCACATCCTTGGCCATTCCCCGCCAGTAGAATCTCTTGCGTATCTTCTCCAGAGTCTTTTGGTAACCCAAATGTGCAGCCATCTCCTTGTCATGGAAAATCCGTAACACCTTATTTCTGAGTTCATTTGGGATAACCATTTTCCATTCCTCTTCGCCCTCCACTCCATCTGCATCCGTTCCCCTGTAGAGGATGCCCTCCACAACAGCATAGTGTCGTCGTGCCCCCTGGATCCTCCATGCTTGAGGTTCTGAAGGAGGGAGTTCTCCCAGCTTCACATATTGGAGTATGGGCCGCAAGTATTCATCCTTCTCCTGAGCAACCCTGACGGAATTTCGGTCCAGTGGCCCTGCAGTGGCCTTCTCCTCGTTCTCTATAGCAGCAGCCATGGTCGCGATGTGTTCCGGTGCATCAGACCGTGTCATGTCTAGGACCATCTTCTCCTCAGACTCGTCCTCTTCTCCTGCCACATCAACAGGGTTCCTTGAGAGGGCATCCGCACCCTGGTTCAAGTATCCAGCACAATGCCTGACTTCGAAGTCAAATTCCTGTAGCAGGAGAGACCACCTTGCCAGTTTACTACTAGCGTCTTTCATGCTTGACATCCATTTCAGTGCACTGTTGTCAGTCACAAGTATGAATCGTCGTCCTTCCAGGTAAGGACGGAATCGCTTGGCAGCCCACGTAACCGCCAAACATTCCCTCTCTGTGGCATGGTACTGTCTCTCAGTTTTTCCAAGGGTTTTACTTGCAAAGGAAATAACTCTCTTTGTTTTCCCTTCCATCTGGTAGAGAATGGCTCCTAAGCCAATAGCGCTCGCATCTGTCTGGAGATAGAATAGGTTTGCAAAGTTAGGATAGCTCTGGCTCGCACTGAATTGAAGCTCCTCCTTCATGGAATGGTACGCAAGTTCTGTTTCTTCATCCCATTTCCATTTTGCATTCTTCCGTAGAAGTCTTGTCAACGGTTCAGTGAGGCTCGAGAAGTTCTCTACAAAACCTCCATACCAATTGCACAGACCCACAAACTGTCTGATTTCCTCTGGTCTGCCCGGTCGTGGGTAGTTTGCAATGGCCTCCAGGAGTTGTGGATCCGGGGCTATGCCGTCCGGTGAGATTATGTGCCCCAAGTATTTCAGTTGCCTCTGGCCAAAAGAACACTTCTCTCTGTTGCCAGTCAGACCATGAAGCTTCAGCCTATCCAGCACCATTTCCAAATCCTTTAAGTGCCTTTCCCACGTAGGTGAGTAGATCACAATGTCATCTAAATATGCAAAACAGTTGACATTAATAAGCCCTCTTAGCACTTCATTCATGAGCCTCTGAAATGTGGCCGGGGCATTCTTGAGGCCGAAAGGCATCACACGGAACTGGTAGAGGCCAAGGTGAGTGGTGAATGCTGTTTTCTCTTTACTGGACGGGTCCATCTCTATTTGCCAGTACCCGCTCCTCAGGTCGATTGTGCTGAAATACTGGGCACCATGTAGATTGTCCACCACATCCTTCATGTTGATCATAGGGAAGGCGTCCGACTCTGTCACCTCATTCAGTCGTCTATAATCAGCACAAAATCGATTTCCCCCATCTTTTTTCTTGACCACAACAACCGGGGCCGCCCATGGCGAAGTTGATGGTTCAATAATGCCTTGGCTCAGCATGTCCTCCACTTGCTGTTGAATTACAGCTTTCTTTGCTGGGCTATATGGATATGGCCTCTGTCTTGTAGGCCTCGCCCCTTCGGCCCGAATGGCATGGCGAATAGTAGAAGTCCTCCCTATGACTTCGCTAAAGGTGTCTGTGAAGTCATTTAACAAGTCATCCAGTTGTTCTTTCTCACTGTATTCGAGTGCATAGGTATTCTCTGTATCCACTAGCGTAGGTGTGGTTAGAGCCATCTCCAGGGCAGCAAAGTAGGGCACAGTGTCATGACCTGTGTTTCCTGTTTGTGATTCCATCGAGTCCTCCGTAGTACTTAGCCGCTGTGGAGCTGGGGAGCTCGTTGAAAGGATAGCTTTGTCTTCGACCCCCAGGTAGGGACTAGAGTTATTGTCTATGTTCACCCTGGCTGAGTCCATCAAGCCGTCCTGGTACCATGCTTCCCTGTTTTTCAGATCAATCACAAGGTGAGTTGCTTCAATGAAGTCAGCCCCTACAATGAAGTCAGAAGCTAAGTTTGCCATAATAGCAGCCCTTCCTTGCCAGGACCGGTTTCCTGTGTCCAATACAATGGCAACCGTGCCGATAGGGCTGCATTTGATATCTGCTGCAAGAGTCACATCACTGCCTGACCATGGATCTATGGTACATTGTGTCATTTTATCGTACAGTGTCTTTGAGAGTAAACAGTTTGTGGCCCCCGAGTCCAGAAGGGCATGCGTACTGACATTGTTGACCAGAATTTTGAGCAGTGGCAAACCCCCATAACGTGACCAAGCTGTAAGGTGCAGTGTGTTAGGATGTACTCCAGGTTTGACAGCAGCATGTTTAACCTTCCATTGACCTAGTGTTGTGTGAGGGTTGACCATGTCCGTGGTAAATGCAGCACTTTTTTGTGGGGCTGAGACTTCTAACAGGAAGGCTCCCGCCCCGAGGAAGGGGCCTTCCCCATGGAGTTTAAATTGTCCTGTTGCAGTCTGTCCTCTGTTTCAATTGCTACTGTGGCTGCTGCCTGCTGTAATGGTGCACCTTCCCTTTGGTAGCATTGATACTGTGTGTGTCCATTTTTGTTGCATATAAAGCATTTCACAGGTCCATTTCTGGGTTTTTGGTCATTTGTCTGTTTGGATGTGGCAGCATTGCCTTGTGACTTGTTGGTGTGTACCTTATCCGTGGTCCCTTGAGTAGTGGCAGATCCACGATGTGGATTGTTGTCAGCCTCCTTTAAATCCTGCTGCAGAACTCTCCCCTTTTGCACCAGTTGCTCGAGGTCGCAAATCTCCATGGACCTCAACAGCACCTTTAAATCGGAGTGTAGCAGGCCAATGACATATTGTGTAATTTGTTTGTCAGTGCTGGTAGGATGCAGTTGACGGTATAACTCATGTTTCCTCCAAACAAATCTCTCCAGATTTTCATGTGGTTTTTGACGCACCTCCAGATCCCGCTGCAGCTCCTCGCGGCTGATAAGACTGTCATAGTATGACAGGAAGGCAGAGGTGAATTCAGACCAGTTATGTATTTGCGGCCGTTTGTAGTTCCACCACTGCCGCGCCGTGCCTTTAAGGAGGTAGTCTATCTGCAACAGCCACTGGTGTTCTGGCAGTGGAAGAGTGGAAAAGTAGCGTTCCGTCGCAGCTATGAAGTCCAGGGGTTTTATGTTGTCTTTGCCTCCAAACTCCGGTGCTTGTAAGGTTGTTGGGCCTCTGGGGTAGGGGGTAGTCTGCGCTGTGGCCGTACTGAGGCGTAGTGTAGGGTGGGTTTCGGCACTGTGAAGTGGCTGAGAGTCGTTGTGCAGTGCCATATCATGTGCCGTTATGGGGCTTTGTTCAGCGAGGGTCGCGATGTGGGTTGGGGAGGCTCTGAACTCCCCATGCTGTCTGTGAGACGGGTGTATGTTTGTATCAGGCCCCATTCCCTGCAACTCAAGGGCTTGCAAGGTCATCGGGCCTTTAAGGTAGGGCGTGGCCTGTGTTGTGGCACTACTGGGGTGCTGTGGGGGTCGAGGGAAGGCACTTTGAAGTGGTTGACAGTAGCGGGGTGTTGACACATTTGTTGTTGGCATGGCGTTGGTTACAGTGTGGGCAACAACATAAGTGGTTGAGGGTCTAATTTCCCCTTGCTGTCGGTGAGATGGGAGATTATTTGTATCATTCCCCATTTTCTGCATCCCTGGGGTTTGTAAGGTTGTTGGGCCTGTAGGGTAGGATGTGGCCCGTACTGTAGCATTACTGGGGCGCAGTGGAGAATGGGGGTAGTCATTGTGCAGCGGTTGTGCATACTTGGTTGGTGCCATATAATTTGCTGTTACGGGGCCTGGTTCAGTGTGGGCAGCAATTTGGGCAGGTGGGTGGCTGATGTCACCATGCAGTTGGTGAGGTTTGGGCTTATTCATAGCAGAAGCCATTCCCTGAATTTCAGTCTGATGAATGTTATGCACCCGGTGCTTGAGCATTGACACCTCCCTGTTGATGGCACTCAGGTGAGAATATTTAATGTCCTCATAGTCCATTTTGCAAGACTTAAATGCTTGATTCAATGTTTGTACGTTTGACTGTGTCACCTTCAAACACTCCTGGACATCATTCACCACATTTTTCAGGTCATCAAGTTCATGGTCATGTCTGGTTGCAGAGTCCTCACAACCACCAAGTCTTGTCTCCACCTGTTTTGTGTGTGTTTTAATTCCCATAATTTGCTCCATAACTTCCTGTTTGAAATCAATTTGATTTTTCATCAGACTGTACTGTAGGTGAGTTAAGTTCTTGTTTTGCTCATCCATTTTATCCAAAATGCAGTGAAACATTTGAGTTGAACTGTAATTGTCTGCAGCAGTGCATTTGGGTGCCTGCATGTCACTGACGCTGCCATTGATCACGTGGCTCGACGCGTCATATTGCGCAGCATGCTGTGAGACGGTTTCAAGCCCCCCCGAAAAGTTTCTCTCAGTCTGTAGGCCCGCCCCCGTATAGGACGTGCCGGGTGCACTGAATGAATGGGGAACAGTTTCAAGTTCCCCCAAATGGTTCTCCACGTCTGAACGCGCTTCATAGTCACTGTAACCGGTCTCATCTAGTACAATCATTTCACAGAATTGATTATGAGATCTCCTTCGTGGCGGTTCCTCCGCAGTTTGTGCTTCAAATGACTCGTTAATACGTTGAGATAAACTGTGCTCAAACTCACTCGTTCGGTGACTTCGGTCCTGTTCCGTGTTGTCCCGCGACGGGACATTGGGGCGGCTCGGTTCGCCGTATTCATAGTTTCCCTCGTTGATTACGGAGCGATACATTTTCCACAATGTTGGGCGCCAATATAACCACCTTCCTCTTGCTTTTCAGAGTAATCCTTATCCTTTCTTCTATGCTAAAAGAAAGAAGGAGTCCGTGCTGGAGAACTGGTGATTTAATAACAATATATAATATAAATCCACGTGAACAGCCAGGGTTCTAAATGGTATCATCCGTATTCAATACAAAATATCACTTCCTCGCTTTTGAATGCGACCGCTTCCCTCTCCACTAGAACAGAAGTCCAAAACAATAGAACCATCCCATAATACCTTTCGTCGGTGCGCTCAGCCCGCCACCCCTTAAAGGAACATACCCCTGTTTTCTATCATAGGGTTACACTGCATCTTGACCACTGCACTGCATCTATAGATCACTGTACTGAATCTATAAACCACTGTACTGCATCTATATACCACTGTACTGTATCTATAGCTGTATGAGACCACTGTACTACATCTATAGACTACCTACTGTATCTATAGAATGCTGTACTGTATCTATAGACCACTCTAGTGCCTCTCTAGCCCACTCTATTGCACCTGAAGACCACTCTAGTGCATCTGTAGACAACTCAAGTGCCTCTATAGTGCACCTGTAGAGCACTCTATTGCATCTGTAGACCACTCTAGTGCACCTGTAGACCACTCTAGTGCATCTGTAGACCACTCTAGTGCACCTGTAGACCCCTGTAGTGCATCTGTAGACCACTGGCGTGATCTGTAGACCACTGTAGTGCATCTGTAGCCCACTCTAGTGCATCTATAGCCCACTCTAGTGCATCTCTAGCCCACTCTAGTGCACCTGTAGACCACTCTAGTGCATCTGTAGACCACTCTAGTAAATCTGTAGCCCACTCTAGTGCATCTGTAGACCACTGTAGTGCATCTGTAGACCACTGTAGTGCATCTGTAGACCACTCTAGTGCATCTGTAGCCTACTGTAGTGCATCTGTAGCCCACTGTAGTGCATCTGTAGCCCACTCTAGTGCATCTGTAGCCCACTCTAGTGCATCTGTAGACCACTGTAGTGCACCTGTAGACCCCTGTAGTGCATCTGTAGACCACTCTAGTGCATCTGTAGCCTACTGTAGTGCATCTGTAGCCCACTGTAGTGCATCTGTAGACCACTGGCGTGATCTGTAGACCACTGTAGTGCATCTCTAGCCCACTCTAGTGCATCTGTAGCCCACTCTAGTGCATCTGTAGACCACTGTAGTGCACCTGTAGACCCCTGTAGTGCATCTGTAGACCACTGGCGTGATCTGTAGACCACTGTAGTGCATCTGTAGCCCACTCTAGTGCATCTGTAGCCCACTCTAGTGCATCTGTAGCCCACTCTAGTGCATCTCTAGCCCACTCTAGTGCATCTGCCCACTCTAGTGCATCTGTAGACCACTCTAGTGCATCTGCCCACTCTAGTGCATCTGTAGACCACTCTAGTGCATCTGTAGACCACTCTAGTGCATCTGCCCACTCTAGTGCATCTGTAGACCACTCTAGTGCATCTCTAGCCCACTCTAGTGCATCTGCCCACTCTAGTGCATCTGTAGACCACTCTAGTGCATCTCTAGCCCACTCTAGTGCATCTGTAGCCCACTCTAGTGCATCTGTAGACCACTCTAGTGCATCTATAGACACATCTGTAGAGCATCTGTGGACCCCCCCCCCACTGGTTTTGTGTCCTGGTTTTGTTTTAACCTGTACTCTTTTTTTTACAGCACTTTGGGTGACCTGGTCATGTTAAATGTGCTTTATAAATACATTGAGTTGTGTTGAGTTGAGATGCAGTATAGTGGTCTATAGATACAGTACAGTGGTCAATGTATGTGGTCTATAGATGGAGTACAGTAATCTATATATGCAGTACAGCGGTTTAGATTCAGTATAGTGGGATATAGATGCAGACAGTGGTCTCATGCAGCTATAGATGCAGTACAGTGGTCTCATGCAGCTATAGGTGCAGTATAGTGGTCTCTAGATGCAGTACAGTGGTCTCATACAGCTATAGATACAGTACAGTGGTCTCATACAGCTATAGATACAGTACAGTGGTCTCATACAGCTATAGATACAGTACAGTGATCTCATACAGCTATAGATACAGTACAGTGATCTCATGCAGCTATAGCTACAGTAAAGTGGTCTCCTTTTTACAATAGGCGGAAATTACATATTTGTACTGCATGCAAAAAACTGCATGGTTCTTGCCTGCAACTGCATGAGATTGGCATAAATGTGGCAATTATGTACAGGGGAGGCTTGTAGGTATCCATGTAACCCATTTCAATTCACTTATATCGAGGTGACAGCTCAGGGGACCATTTGGAAAATAGTGATGGACGTTTTTCCCTTGACAAAATGTTGTCTAACTTTGAATCATTAGGTATTTAGCCCCCTTACCGACAAGGTAGCATGACAAGGTTGGTCCCATTGGAAACCTGAGGTTGTCTAGAATCAAATGGTATCTCTATCTTTGGGCTACGTCTAAATTTGAGCGTGCCACAGTCTCCGAAAGACAGTCTCGCTGGCGTTTCAGCCAGCCATCCCGCAGGTCTCATAGGGGTAATAAAACATTGAAAGAAAACAGACTTTGGACCACTTTTTTTCTTGGGATCCCTATATTAGAGGTCCTATGGATGGCAAAAATCAAAACTAGAAAAAAAAATAAGAGGGTGCGCGTGGACCCCTCCTAGGGCCTCTACTAATTTCATTACTGGTTGCGCGCCGGTGTCATACTCCGAAAATAGCTGATCTACAAACTTACAACACGCTGCGGCGCGTTGTAAGCTTGTAGATTAGTTTTTTTCAACATGCAGCTACTGTAAGTATAAATCAGGTGTTAAGACGGCAACATGGCAAGTAAAATCTTATGCTATTTAGTCGGCTAAAACTAAAACACTTCAGAGGACTAAAATATGACTAAAACTAAATTGAATTTCTGTCAAAAGACTATGACTAGAACTAAATAAAATTAGCTGTCAAAATTGACACTGGCACGCCAAAGTGCACACACTATATTGCAGGCATGCAAACAGCCCCGAGGTGAAAAAGGTGACAACATGTTGTTTTCTTTCGGGTCAGGTGTCACACAATTGCCCTATTTGGGTTCAAAAAGGTGACTGTAGCTGAAAAGTGACACTTTTGCATGTCTGATATTCAATCAGACGTTAATAATGTGTGTGTGCGTGCATGTGTCAGGTGTTAAGACGGCATCATGGCAAGTAAACAACATTGATCGGTATATATGGTACATATCCACTAGCATTATTGGACTCAAATGTATGTATGTATATTTGCTCTTTTAAATGGACCGAAATAAAGATTTACTACATATGGTACTGTATGTCTGTTTCTCTTCCGTTAGAACCTGTCTATTGTTTATTAATACCTTATGATAGTTTTAACAATGTTTTTTCTTAAAACATTGAAACTCTTTATTCTGAGTGTTTGCTCAATATCAGGAATCTCACCATCTATCTACCTCTTTAGTAAAAAGAAAATACATTTCGAGTTTGGGAGTTTGCGAGTTTAAAAGCCCAAACAGAATACAGATTCTCCATAAACCCCAATCAGAATAAACAGACCAAAACTGAGATTTTAATCTGTTGCAGAGTGGTGGTTTAAACCTTTTCACAAACCAATCAAAAGGAAAATTGGGTAATTAAGGTCAGGTGTATAATGCATTGTATGTGCATTTATATTGCATTATTATGGCTTCATAACACTGCAGGGAAGTAAGTTATGCATTGTTGTAACCTCAGTACTATCATTACAAAGTCGTTCTTGTGCTCCACTTCTCCTCTTCATTGATCCCAGTAGAATTAAGCATGTGTTGTTATCATGCTGCTGCTTGATTAGAGCAAAACAAACAGCATATACTGCACTGAACAGACCATTGATATCCATCTTTAGGGAAGTTATTCAAACATGTGCAAAAAAACAACAAATGCAATGTACTCATCATTTGTGCATGTCACACACAGGCTGTGTGACATGTGCTACAGCTGTTCTGATTAAAATATAATAATATAATATGTAAACAACACCAGACCAGATTAGATCACATCCCATATAAACAGTTGAGCCAAAACCTTTATTAGGAATGATTTAAATCAGAGTGGAATAAAAGTGTCCACATGTATCCCTAAATGTGATTACTAACAACACCAAATAGCCTATTCTTACTTTATAGCAACTCTGACAGTCATCACAGTCAGCAGGGAGAATTGATGATTGGAGGTTTATTATGAACACACACATATCATGTGTTATGGTTATTATGTTCATCTTATAGATGCTTTATTTTTTTCATTATGACAATAAGATTTTATATTTATTATTATAAATGAGTTGGAGGTTCAGCTCCAGACCACAAACTGCTCAAATAAAGTTCTTAAATGGACTCACCTTCAGGATCATCCACAGCCACAGGCTCAAACCAACGTGGAGGCAGCATACGCCTCACAGACTCTGGCAACTTCTCTTTTATACGATCCGAGATGAAATTCAAACAATATGTAATATGTTAAACACAGTGATAACATATTACATAACAGTGATATGCGGTTTCAGCTGTTGGCTTGTTTGGACACATAACAATTAATAAATTAACACTTAATGAAATATTTAGTTTACAGTAGTAGGCCACACACACACACACACACACACACACACACACACACACACACACACACACACACACACACACACACACACACACACACACACACACACACACACACACACACACACACACACACACACACACACACACACACACACACACACACACAGTTCTAAAGATTAAAATATTTGACATTGCTTGTAGCTGTTGAACAGTAACTTTTCAAGTAAGTTGTATGTTATGTGTAACTTAAAATCAGTAGAGAAACTTACCACGATATTTCACACCCAGCATCAAACCCACTGCAATGATGAAAGCAACAATACTGCCTCCAACAATCCCTCCCACAGGTGTCTGTTTCACAGGTTCTTGGGAGACAAATAAACAATTATATTAATGGGTTTCATTTGCTTTCAATTAAAAGGTTGAAGGCATAATAATAATTTACGAACCAGGCTACTGGCTGCTTGTAGGTTTGTCTACATATTGTTGTTGATGAAGATTAACATGTCAACGTGTTCTGGTGTCAATTCTTGTGGCTAATGTACTAGCTTATTAGCCAGACTCACTCGCTCTGATCAGTTGACAGAGTTAGACCTTCCAGATCAATGTAGGCCAATCAGCTGCAAGTCTGAAACTACTCTACTATGTTATGGTACCTGGCTGAGAGTGTTTAAAATAATGATATCTCCCCCATTATTTAAACAAATTATGTTGTCAACTAAATGCAGATGTATTCTTCTTTAAATAATGTGTTACACTACTTCAACCATGCAGCATCAACGGAGATATCAAACACATTGGGCCTCAAATTCACTAAGCTTTTTGGGTACGCACAGATTTTGTACTTATGAGAATATCCGCACCTTGCGACAAACAGTCTGATTCATCAAAAAAAAAAAGGTCTGGATTGTGGCGGACGTACATTCAAACTCATGTCTGCTCATAATATGAGCAGACATGAGTTTGAATGTACGAAGAATAAGGTATTTTAATAACAAACAGCATGGTTTGAGGCATATTATGCGTCAAACCATGCTGTCTGTTTTGCTATCTTAAAATGCCTTATTCTTCGTGCAAAATGAATTACAACAGTGCCAAACCTCAAATAAAGTATTGATGTGCCCAACATTTGTCATCAGATAGAAAAGAAAAGGAAAAAAATGCTAAATTATCTATTGCTTGGATGCATATTGCATGATGCAACTTCAAACACATTTTTAGGTTCTTCAGCTGATGCATTTAGAGCTGAATTGTTAGGTCTCTCTGTGTGTTTGACGTGGCCACAATTTCGATTAAAATAGACTATCGTGTCTTATGTTGCAGGAGGCAGGCGCTCCTCCAAGGTCGCGCTATTCATTTATAATATTGATCACAGACTATACTAATAAGTCTTACCATCCAGATCCATTCCCCATTCCGACGTAGGACAGTGAATAGGATATGTTAATCCAAAAGTCATCAATAAAGCTGTGTTCCATGATCTATAGGTATTCCCTGGATTCCAACATCATATTTTTACCTCAGCAAAGGTGAGCTATATCTTTTCCACGTTTTATTAGCCTATTATTTGATCGTGGTGTTAAACTTTGTGAACTTCTTATTCTCCTTACACATGAGAGCATTACTTTTTTAACGTTCAGCTGATCCATCGTGCGATCGAGGGACTCGCTCCCAGATAGAACAGATGCACAAGTTGTCAAGGCCGTGCGATGCAACACGTTGCAAGCTTGCAGATCTATTATTTTTGTCGAGAGACGAAGTTGAACTTCTTCAGCGTGGTAAAGGTGTTTTTTATGTTGGGTGAAATCAACATTAGAGGGAGCTCCACTGATCTTGTTCCCCCCAAATTCGGCACAAACATGGGGATTCTACTACTCTGCCAACAAAATGTGGAACGCCCTACCACCAGCCATTAAAAAGGTGCGACTCATTATTCTCTTTCAAAACCACCATAAAAGAGTACTTGTCTGTAATTTTCAACAAGACTTAGATGAGTCTTCTAGCTTGCCAACATAAAATACAGTGTGTGGTAAGTTACAGTACAGTACACACTGGATACAGTCTACACAGAACATGTCTGCCCTCTAGCGGACAAATAGGCATATAGCCTCTTGCAGTGGTGGTCAGCTAGTTAACTTGACATTGTCATATTGCATTTTCTAATGTAATTTACCTACGTGCAGACTACAAATACAGTATGTGTTTAGTCTCTGAATGGATACAATTGGTATCCCAACCAACCTGAAAATGTAGCTATTTTCTGTTGAAAAGCAGAGAGCTGGAGACCCCTGTTACTGAACAAATACTCTATAGCAATGATTACTACCGGAATAGAGCTCCAGGGTGGGGGTGGGGGGTAGTTATCAGTGAGAACAGCCATAAAACAGGTTTATCAGCACAGGAGCACATTGAGAATGCATTGAAATGGCTGGGAAGGGGGGAGGGGGGGGTGACATTAACATTGAAGTCAATAAGAAAACCTGGGTGCAAATCAGGTTTTCCACCCAGGTGCCCCCCAAAGGGACAGGCCTACGGCTACACAGGACTCTTGACCCTGATTGGATTGTGACATTCAGTAGGTGGTTTGAAGACACCACCTTTGGTGTAACACCTTACAATGGCCAATCACAGCTTTTAGAGTTACATGGTAGAATAAACATTTTCTCTTTCTTTCTCCCATTGGGGGGCTGTCGCCCCATATCACACATAATGGACAAGCTGTCACTGGCCTCTTAGCCTGAATAGACATAAGAAACATATGAGACTGTAAAGACCCCAAACGCAATACACCCAATTAATCCTGTCTCCTTCGCTGTATAAATGATACTTAGTGAATGAGGCCCAGAGCTGATATTCTGAATTCAGCCTCATGAGTTACATGACATGCCACATTCTGTTCCAACAATGTGAAGTTAAAGTTGGGTCAATTCATTAAATATAGTTACTTTGTTGAATTGAATTCAGCAATTGAATTGAATTGAATTCAACTGTTGAGACGGCACAGGAGACAACAAGAATTACCAACACTAGACCATACCCATGGGGGGATATGCGCACATGATTTGGCAACCCGGGAGCCAGCGAACACAAAAACGCTAATAAACAGCTGACATTTGGGGAAAGCGAACATGGTAATGGTCAATGGCTGTGTGCAAATTGAGATCAATTGCTTCAGCCACTGAGGAGAACCGGGCAGAAGAGATGTTGGGCTCACCGCACAGACAGAGCTTTGTTGAATTATAGGAGGATGTTTAATCAAAGTGTCTTCTTCACTGTGCTTCACACAGACACACATGACCAGTTTTATGATTTGTCAAAATGTCAGTGTTGGATACATTTCTACACATCGTGGAGTAAACTACATACCTTTGTAAAGTAGGTTGTCACGGGGACCACTCTGGTCCACACTGAACATGTTCTTCATTTCACAAAATAGTTTTTCAACCTTCTTCCCTTCCTCATTGTTGAAGATTATCAACTGATTAGAGTTCTGTCCAGAGTCAGACACCATCCATTCCCCTTCATCTTTCTTCCAGCGATAGGTGACCGGACCTGACTCTCTGATGTCTCCTAAACAGTCCAGTCTGCAGCTGGTAGAGTTAGATGTACAAGGTTTGAAAGCCACTGATGGCTTTGGGACTCTCTCTGTTGGGGAAAAAGAATGCACACAGCTCAGAATTACTGGTCAAATGGTCTCCACTCTGCAGTCATTGTTGATGAGGAAAACACATGTTGGCTGTGTGATCTTCCTCAATGGAATGGTTATGGTACAGATACACGTGGGGGGAGCAAGGTTATTATTATTATTATATTGTTTATGCTTCACATTCATTGCCAGACCCAGGGGGTCGGCCTACATGAGGCTTTGTCGGTCGGTCTGTCCCTCTTTCGTCCCTCTGCAGACACGTCATGCGAAGTCCGGCCATTCAGATTTCAACCACTAGGGGTCTGGCAGTACAGGGGTCTATTCCACGAAACCTGGATTAGGGATAAACCGGGTTTAATCGGCTATCCTGGCTTAAATTATCCATGAATCGGTTTCACGAAAGCTGAGTTAGCTCGGCAGATTAACTTAGCCAGTAAACCTGGATATGTTTATCCATGATCCTGTTTCACAAAAGAAAATTGAAGCAATCCTGCCTTAGTTACCATGGCAATTTAGCTGTGAAGTTAGCCTGGTCCGGACCTGGTCCGGCTTTATTAATCCAGTGCCTTGTTCTTCAAGTTTTGTGAAATAGCTGTTAGTCCAATGACTCCAATCATAAACCAATGAGTTTTTCCACACTTATTCAATTCTTATGCGAAAATCGAAGATCTACAAGCCCGAAATGTTTTTGTCTTATGGCGGCCGGGGGTCCCCGGCCCCCCATGGACCCCCACCCCCGTGGACCCCCGCCCCCGTGGACCCCCGTGTACCTCCGGCCCCCTGTGTACCTCCGGACCCCCGTGGACCCCCGGCCCTGTGGACCCCCGGACCCCCGTATACCCCGGACCTCTGTTGGGGGTCAACGGGGGTCTGGGAGTACACGGGGGCCCGGGTACTCCCGAAGCTTAGTCTTCAGTGACACTGAGGTGTTGGAGTACCAAGAGGAGCTAGCATAGTCAAAAAGGGGCTGAATCAGGGCCCCTGAGAGGGTCCTGAGGGCCTGAGGGTTGACAAAAGAGGAAACTCTGGCCATAAATCTGGTTCTCTGGTTTGATTTGAACCCACAACCTCTGCGGTGGTGGGCAGGGACTTTACCACTGCACCACCGAGTGTCCCGTTGGTGTGTTTCATTGAGGTGTTTCTGTGTGCCAGCATTAATTTAACCGTAGAGGAGTTTTCCATGCTGGTATACAAAATACCCACAATTAATTTTACCTTCAGCTGCCACCAGTAACCCATCTGTAACAAAGTTCCATTCTTCTGTTTTGTATGACAAGTTGTTTATATTTTAAACCCACCAAGAGCACTAACAGTTCAAGGTTTGGACAATAAAACGGCCATTATTTGACAACATTGGTATTGGTGATTATTAAAATTTCAAATGTTTTCAAAAATAGCAGATCTACAAGCTCTAAACGCATCCCAACGCAGCATGTTATGAGGTTGTACTAGATCAGTTATTTATATATTCTTTGGAATAGGGCATAACTAGATAAACAAAGTAAAGTTTGTGCATAGTATATTGTGTTGCTTTTAAAAGTTCTCAAATAGAAACTCATTAAATTACGTTTTAATTGTGCATTTTTTGGAAAAATATCGGTCAAAACATTGGTAATGTGTGGTCTAGGACTCTCCAAAATTGGAATCTGCATCGTACCCAAAACTCTGGCATCAGACGGGCTCTACAAACAATCTCTATACAACTAAATAAAGCATGGTGAAAGATGTTGGAGATCATTGGTGCTTATATAGGGGAGTAAACATTTAAACACAGATTGCATTGAGTGACACGCCCACCTGCAGAAAACAGTTGGTGGTGAATGTAATTCATTTTGCTTACATCTCTTCTCATACGCACCAAGCTCAACTTCAGGAAGGTTTTTTGCTATTTACAGCTATGCAGAATATAATTCAAATTCACGCATAAATAAAACAAGTTTTACTATTATAGGTAAAATAGTAATACCTTTCCAGACTAAACATAATCTGTGTCACTACCCTTCCATCTTTCTAGATCTGTCTGTCGCTGTCTGTGTCATATAGGCTATGCATCACCATCATTAATTGTGAGATGGTCATCCAACAGATTTAAACACATTCACTAATCCTTAAGTTGCATTATGAATAAAGAATGTTCATTAGAAAAAATCATTCCATTAACTCTAACCATTCAAATGAACATTTTCTCTTCTGATGACTGGACAGACATGTATTGAAACATGTGGATGCTATAATAGAAGTACAACAAAACCATAACGTTTATCCTTCACAAACATTCATACTTACTGATCACTTGAACCTTGTAAGTCTTGTTCAGCAGTTGACCGTTTACCTCCACAGAATATATTCCACTGTCTTCTATGGTCATGTTGTTGATGATCAACCTTACAGTTTCTTTATTCAAGTCAGTGCGGTCTCTATATGTCCCATAGTAATCCACATCAGGACCAAAGACCTGATCGCATTCTGCTACCTTATTGGGGCCATGTTTCCACAGGATGCCAGTGATGGTTTTAGGAACAGAGTTGGTATCTGGATACAATTCAAGGATTTCTTCCAATGGTCTGTATGTCACATCTTGTTGGTCTGTGTAGAGAAATATATTTCAGTCAAGTTGAATAGTTATAGCAGCCTGTAATAACATTTAGTAGAAAGAATGGTTTAGCAAAACAAATAAGTAGCTATACTAGACTAACACTGTCTCCTATGGATCCAACGTGAAATTATACAGATGCAAACAAGCCATTCTAAGAAGACTGGGGTACAAATGTATAAAGTGTTGTGTGGTACAAAGGTAGCATGATGCAATTAAAAGTGTCACTTTAAAACCTGTGCCTGGAAAAGAGCTTTGTCAACGGAAACATAATTTTCAGTGAATCCTACATTTTAACACAGCTGCATAGTATTATTTCAGTGAACAATCTGAACATTAGATATCTTGATATCAGACTAAGCAGTTAACTCAGTGTAGTGGGCAGAGTCTATGGTCTGGGCTCAGGCAAAATGACATGCACTTTCGGAAGCTCTGTCAAAAGCCGGAGGTGTCAATGTGCGTTCCTCCTCCACCTTCCTGCATCGCTACATGCCGGTGGTGTTGAATACAGGTCCAGTGGGCACTTAAACCTTCTGATAACCTCGCAAATCCGGCGACCTCGGAACAGGTATTTCTGGGCACCAAAGCGACTGGGCCCCGGGATCACTGGGCCCCAAAACAGGACCACAATATTAAGTCCCCAGGACCGTTTTGTGTTATCCTTTTAGTCCAAATTAATTAAAGGCATAGTATGTAACTTAGCCCTGTGTTTATATAACAAAACAATATTTATTTATGTTTTACTAATCATTTCCCTCTATAACAGCAGTTTTACCACGGTTCTCCGTTTACTACTCACTATGGGATATCAGCGCCCTCAGGCGATGAGACAGAGCAACACACACGCTCCCGGCGCCAATACTGATTGGCTAAGGGTATGTCACGAGTCCGGAAGGACCCGGGAGTATAAAGCTCCCCCGTGACGTAGGCTCTTCCTCTTTTCTCCACTCTGCAAGCGAATGCGCAGATATTCACACACAAAAAGCAAGAAAATTTCAACTTAACCCAACGCGGGAATACGGAGTATCTCCCCACGGGAAAACCTTGCTAAAAGTTCTCTCCCGGAACTTATTTTATTATTTTATTTGTCTATCCTCTCAGTTTCTTCCTTTGTCTGGCATTTGAAAACGCCGGTTAGCGTTTTTCATTCATTTAGCGACTAGGCTACTAGTAGCAGCTAGGCTAAGGTGCTACTAGCCAAAGTTTAGGCCGCTGTGTTCCAGACCAGGATGGAACCACCGAGGACCTGCGGACGACCGAGGTGCGACCTCCTCGTCGCCGCAGACGACCCCCACAGTGTCTGCATTTACTGCTGTGGGGTCGCCCATGCCGTTGACGCCAAGGTACGCCAGGGCGAGAGGGACGAGTGCCCAGCGTGCGCGTCCTTCACCAGCCAGCAGCTCGACGCCCGGCTTGCCAGGGTAGAGACCCTGGTCGGCTGGGCCAGGAGCGATCCAGGCATGGCGTCCGTCACCACCAGCACAGGGACCCCAGGAGTGCCGCCCGAGGAGACACTCATGGGACCCCCACCGGTGCCGACGCCGAAGGTAAAGCGGCCAGCGGCGGAGACGCCGCCTTCCGTCGCTGCCGCTGTACACATGTCGCCGCCGCAGCTAACCAGCAGCGCCTCCACCTCCCCCCACCGACGCTACGACTGGGCTGCCTCGTTGGCCGATAGCGAGGAGGAGCTGGCCTTCGAGGAGCTGGAGGACGAGTTGGACCTCGCGCCATACCAGGAGGTCCAGGAGGTGTCCATGGCGAGCGCCGAGGGGGATGGCGGAAACCCCGACACCGTCGAAGTGGTCGTCGAAGAGGTCACCGAACCAGTAACAGCGGTATTCAAACGGGCTATCGCCAGGTGCGGGTTGGTGCAGCCCGTAGAGAGCCGCAACGCCACCGCTCTCGCAGCAGGCTTCCAGGGCTTGGAGGCTCCACCAACACGGGTGGTGGAGTCCAAGAAGCTCCCTGAAGCGATGGGGTTCCAGACGGCCTTGGTGAGCTCCTGGGGGGATCACCAAGACCCACAAAAGCTAGCTTTCCCCATCGACCTGATCTCCGCCAGGGAACTGGGGCTGATCGAAGTCCCTCCGATGGACCCTGTGTTGGCGGAAGGACTGGAGGACATGCAACCAGGTACGGTGGTGCTTGGGGGCGCCACACCGTCCTTTTATAACGAGGAAATGAGGAAATCCTCCGCGGCGTTGAAGAAGACCTACGCCGCGGCTGGACAGGTCGCAAAGACCCTCAACGCCGTTACCATCCTCCAGGGCTCCTCTGCCGTGCGACTAGCGGAGCTGAAGACGAAATGGGGCGATGACGCTAAGGAGCTGCATCGCCTTAACCAGCTCACCATTTCCTGCACCCAGCACGCCATCAACTGGACCGGCCGGGTGTTGGACGACTGCGCGACCATAGAGAGGGTGCGGTGGCTCGACCTCGCCACCTTCACAAGAGACGCGCAGAAAATAGACGCGAAGAAGAAGCTGCTGGCCCTTCCACTCAAAGCAAGTAATCTCTTCAGCGGTGCAGAGAAGTACTTAAAGGACTCCACGGAGTCGGCGAGGGCCCGGAAAGAGGCAGCGGCGGGTCTTTTGGCCCCGAAGCCTCCCCACCCAGGCAGACCCCGCCAGGAGAGGTCTGCCATACGGGGGAGACTCTCCTCATCTCGCCAACCCAGCGCCAGCGGCAGCTCCCGCAACTCCTCGGCCCGTCCATCCAGAATGGAAGGGCCCATGTCGCTGGGAGCCGGCGACGTCCGTCGCAAAGACCCCCGTTCCCCCCCTCCTTCTTCCCCCCGACCCACACGACGCGGCGGGAGAGGACGTGGTCGCGGGCAGCATGTTTGACATTTGCCCCCCGGTGTTACCGGTTGTTCGGCTGCCCCCCCCACATCCACACGGACGGAGTGGGGGGGGATTAGCCCCCCTGGTCACCTCGGGAAAGAGACGTTGCCTTTTCATGGCCCCGACGGACTTGAGAAACAAAAGACAAAAAGTGACAATGTTACAGAGCCAGGCCTCTGCCGTATTGTATTGTCAGAATGTTGTTTGCCAGGGTGTTTGTGTGCAAAATGTGGTTCCAATAAATGTTCTGAAATTTACAAAACCTCTCATCATTTCACCCGTCTCAGAGCGGCGATGCGGAGGGACCCCCCTTGGGGGGGCCCCTCCATATCAATGCCCTCCACCCATAAGCCCACAGCGCTTGGACAGTCCCTTTGGAGACTGTCCAAGCGCTGCTGGGATGAATTTTGTGCATGCTATGAACAAGACAAAGGTAATAAACCCATTGCTAATTCCAAACGCCAATGTACAAGGGTCACGCCGAAATTTCCATTTCTACCATCCATCCAGCAGAGGGCGCCAGAGGCCCACTGTGGGAAGGAAGGTTTGCAAAATGGCGGCGCGGGTCGAGGGTCACCCCAATATTTACAGTCTGCCGTGCACCGAGTCACGCCAACCTCTGGAGGGCGACAGAGTGCCTCTTTCAGTAGAGGTGGCTCCGTCGCTTCCTTTAGTCAGGCCAAGGGCCCTAGACAAGATGGCGGCGGACCTTGTAGACAACGTGAGAATAGTGCGGAACACTTCCGCACTAGGTCACGTGATCTCTACACGCAGAACGTCAGGATCGACGCGACCTCCTTTGTCTCTAGCGAGCTCCACAGCTGTAGCTCCGCTGAACAGAGTTTTAGCGTCTCCGGTTCCCATGGTAACGTTTTCACGACCAGTGGAACTAGCGACGGCAGCATCCAGCGACAATCCTCTCGCTCAATGCTTGGATCAATGGAAACTTTGCAAGCCGTGCCCTTGGGTGCTGCGCACCGTTCGCAAGGGTTACAGACTGCAGTTTGCCAGGAAGCCGCCCATGACAGACAAGGTATTGTACACCCGAGCGTCGGGCCAAGCGGCCAAGACCTTGAGAGAGGAAGTAGCCTCCCTTCTGGACAAGGGCGCGATAGAGAAATTATCTCCGGATCAGAACCGTCTGGGGTTCTATTCGGAATATTTTCTGGTGAAAAAGAAAGGGGGGGGCGTAAGACCCATATTGAATCTGAAGGGACTCAACAGGTTCCTGCGGGTTTTTCATTTTCAAATGCTAACGACCGTGAAGTTATTACGCACGGTGCGTCAGGGCGACTGGTGGACGAGCATCGATTTGAAAGATGCTTACTTCCACATTCCAATTTACCCCCCGCACAGGAAGTTCCTGCGCTTCGGCTTCGAAGGGGAAGTGTACGAGTACATGGTTCTCCCTTTTGGTATGTCGTTGAGCCCACGGGTGTTTGTGAAGTGTACCAACGCGGCCATTGCTCCACTACGGAGACAGGGAATCCGTCTGTCGACCTACATCGACGACTGGTTGATAGCCGCAGGCTCGGAGGAGGAGGTGGCGCGGCACACGGCCATGGCCATCTCCCATCTGACGTCACTGGGTTTCACAATCAACGTCAAGAAGAGCGTTTTGGTTCCGTCCCAGCGGGCCACCTTCTTGGGGATCTCGCTGGACTCGAACACGCTCAGGGCACGTCTATCCAAGGAAAGGATAGACAGCGTTTTAGCTTGTGTGAGATCTTTCCGCCCGGGGCGGGAAGTTACTTACAAACAATGCATGCAAGCAGTAGGTCTCATGGCCTCAGCCATTCACTTAATCCGCTTAGGCAGGCTCTACATGAGACCCGCTCAGAGGTGGCTGAGGGCCCTTCGGATCCCACCCACCTCAGGTCGTCGGCTTGTGATGGTGTCTCCATGGTGTGTGGAGGCACTCAGACCATGGTCACAAGCAGCCTTTCTGTCCCAGGGGGTCAGTATAGGAGCTGTGATTTCGTGGAAGGTCATCACCACGGACGCCAGTTTGGCTGGGTGGGGTGCCGTCCACGAGGGCAGGTGGACCAGGGGAATGTGGGATCCGACACTGCAGTCGGCTCACATCAACTACCTGGAACTGCTGGCGGTTTTCCTCGCTCTGAAACATTTCGAGGCACAGATCTTGGGTTGTCATGTCGCGGTCAGAACGGACAATACGACAACCATGTGTTTTATCAACAAGCAGGGAGGCTTGACCTCCCTGGTGTTGGATGGTCTAGCACGCGAGATGACGCTTTGGTGCGAGTCACGGCTCGCGTCCATACGGGCGTCTCATGTACCGGGCCTCCTGAACCACGGAGCGGACTTGCTGTCCAGGGGCGATCTCCGGTACGGGGAATGGTCACTCCACCCGATAGTGGCGAAGGATATCTGGCACAGATTCGGTCGCCCCCAGGTCGATTTGTTTGCCTCCGAAGAGAACGCGAAGTGTTCTCGGTTCTTCTCAGTGAAGAGGGGGGACCGTTCCATGGGCATGGACGCCTTGGCACACAGTTGGCCGAGCGAACTGCTTTATGCCTTCCCGCCAATGGAGTTGATCCTCCCCACCTTGGAGAGGGTCAGGCTCCAGGGGTTGTCGGTGTTGCTGGTGGCTCCAGCATGGGGCACGTGGAGGTCGGAGATAGCTCCGCTCCTTTACGATGCGCCTCTGGCCCTCCCTCCCAGGGCAGACCTGGTGAGGCAGGGAGGGAACGAGCTGTTCCACGAGCGCCCTCAGGACCTAGACCTATGGGTTTGGCCCGTGAGAGGGCGAATTTGACTTCATGTGGCCTCCCCCCTGACGTGGTGGCTACCATCCAGGGTGCGAGGGCTATGTCCACAAGGGAAGCTTACGAGGTCAGATGGAATATGTTCGCATCTTGGTGTCTGGAGCAGTCACCAGTGGTGGTGGCTGTCCAGGCCCCGGTGGGCAGCATTCTTACCTTTCTACAGGGAAGGCTAAGTCAAGGTTTATCCTTCTCGACAGTGAAAGTGTATTTGGCTGCCATTTCGGCTTGCCACCTAGGTTTCGACGATGGCAAGACGGTGGGTCAGCATAACTTCGTGCGCCGGTTTATGAACGGCGCCAGAAGAGCTAGACCAGTCAACAGGCCACTGTTCCCAGTCTGGGATTTGACGGTGGTGCTGGATGCACTGTGCCGTCACCCGTTCGAGCCTTTTGAGTCTATGGATCTGAAGGTCATTAGTCTCAAAACGGTCCTTTTGGTGGCCCTGTCTACGGCTAAACGGGTCAGTGACTTGCATGCGCTCTCGGTGAGCCCGGAGTGCATGAGTTTTCTGAACAACGACAGGAGGGTTTTGCTTAAACCAAACCTGGCGTTCGTTACAAAGACCGGGGTGGTGGCCCCGGATCCGGTTGAATTGGTAGCTTTTCATCCACCTCCCTTCGCTTCGGCGGAGGACAGGCGGTTACATTGCCTCTGCCCGGTGAGAGCTTTGAAGCTCTACTGCCAGAGGACGGCGGCCAATCGCTCATCGACACAACTCTTTGTCTCTTTTGGCGTGGGGGTTCAGAGGAAGGCGGTCACCAAAGCGACGCTTTCTAGATGGATCCGAGATGCCATTAAGCTGGCTTATGTGAGCAGTGGTGTCCCAGTCCCGGGGGGTCTGAGGGCCCACTCTACTAGAGGCATGGCTACGTCCTGGGCTCTCTACAAGGGAGCTTCGATCCAGGAGATTTGTGCGGCTGCAAATTGGTCGTCACCATCGACTTTTGCGGCCTTTTACAGTCTGGACGTGGCGGCGTCATCAGTGGCGCACGCTGTCCTGGGTGTGGCTGCTGCCTCCAGGTCAGTGGAGGATAGGGAGTAGGCTTGGGGCTTTCTCCTTATCTTCAACTTCCTCTTTAGGTTTCCTTGGGACCAGCAGGGCTGTGTCTTGGGGAATGAGGGCCCTGCTCCTCAGTTTTATGAGGCGGACTGTGTCTGCCTGTTAGAGAATAAGGCAGACTCTAGAGTCTGTCAGGGCCTACTCTTATTATCTATCCCGCACCCCAGCCCGGTGGGCTGGGGGGGCGCCCAGGGGTCATGAGGTCGTGGACCTATGGCCTGGGGTTCTTAGGTCACGTCCTGGGGGACGTGACCTGGGGCTGAGGGGCGTGCGGGGTTGTCAGGGTTGTGTGGCTCATTACCTCAAGGGGGGTTTATGAATCCCATAGTGAGTAGTAAACGGAGAACCGTGGTAAAACTAGAGGTTACGAATGTAACCCCGGTTTTAGTAGGTTCGGAGTTTACTACTCACCAGACACCCCTTTCTGTGCGCATTTGGCATGCAGAGAGGAGAATGTTAAGAGGAAGAGCCTACGTCACGGGGGAGCTTTATACTCCCGGGTCCTTCCGGACTCGTGACATACCCTTAGCCAATCAGTATTGGCGCCGGGAGCGTGTGTGTTGCTCTGTCTCATCGCCTGAGGGCGCTGATATCCCATAGTGAGTAGTAAACTCCGAACCTACTAAAACCGGGGTTACATTCGTAACCTCTAGTTATCAGCCACTGCAGTAGTGTGGTGGTGTTTACCTGCAGAAACACATTGTCCTCTCACTGTATTTTGGTGTTTTCACTGTTTGTTTTGGTAGACAGGAACGTTTTGGGTCTACCAAAACAAACAGTGAAAATACCAAAACACAGTGAGAGGACAATGTGTTTCTGCAGGTAAACACCACCACACTACTGCAGTGGCTGATAACTGCTGGTATAGAGGGACATGATGGGTACAAAATGTATATATTGTTTTGTTATGTAAACACAGGGCAAAGTTATATACTAAGTATTGAATCAATCAATCAACTAAAAAACAGTGGGCACCTGGTATTTCAGGGCACCAAAACAGACTGGGCCCCAGGAATACTGGGCACCAAAACACAGTGGGCACCAGGTATTTCTGCATGAGCACCGAAACCGACTGGGCACTGGGAATACTTTGTGGGTGAAAGCTTATGTTATTACACATCCTTAAAAAATCTTGTTTGAGACATTGTAATGACATAAATCTTGTATGGGGGTCCCTGGCACAAAATATTTTCAGATAAGGGTCCGTGGCTAAATAGATATCAATTTGGGGGTCCTTGACATGAAGGTTTGAGAACCTCAAGAAGATCTATAAGGTCAGCTTGAACATAAATTGTCTTGTTTGATTGAGAAGTCTCCCTGTCTCTCCAGCTCTTTATTAAACAGAAGATGCATTCTCAGGTCGTTATACCAATTTTATCCAACAAGGAGAGAGAGCTCACAAAGGATGCAGATTAACAAGTGGAATTGGAAGTGATGACAAGTGATGACACTCTCCTGATTGGCTTAAATTGTATTTTCTGATATTAAAGAGCTGGAGAGACAGGGAGACTCCTGTTTGACACACTGAATAAATAAAATACAATGAATATCCAGCCACTGGGAATGCACAAGCTAGTGCGTGCTTAGTGCCGGGCCCAAGCCCGGACAAATTGGGTAGGGTTGCCCAGGAAAGGCAGGTACAACTTGCACCAAATCAAATATGATTTCCAAAACAGATTTCCATGCCGGATTGGTTGCGGACCGGATTACCAACAATTACCCCACACCAGTGGTGGAAAAAGTACTCACATTCTTTACTCAAGTAAAAGTATCAATACTGCAAAGTAGAAATACTCTGTTACAAGTAAAAGTATCAATACTGCAATGTAGAAATACTCTGTTACAAGTAAAAGTCCAGAATTCAAAATGTACTTTAGTAAAAGTACAAAAGTATTGGTATCAAAATGTACTTACTTACCAAAAGCAAAAGTACTCATTACGCAGAATGTCCCATTTGACGTTTTCAGAATGTAAACTTTTGAAAATACTTTTGAAAATAGCAGATCTACAAGCTCACAACCCCTCGCATTGCAACGTGTTGTGAGCTTGTAGATCTATTTTTGAATAGTCGAAATGTAGAGCTTAAGTGGTTAATTTATGTTTAGTAATAACAATCTAAATCTAAAAAGTAACTAGTACTAAAGTTTTCAAAAAATTATTGTGGAGTAAAAGTATAATATTTGCCTCTGAGATGTAGTGGAGTAGAAGTAAAAGTACTGAGAATTGGAAATACTCCAGTTAAGTAAAAGATACCTCAAAATTGTACTTAAGTACAGTACTTGAGTAAATGTACTTAGTTACTTTACACCACTGACCACACCAATCGCAACGCACCTGTCAATTGTGAGCCCCATAAGTATGTACTCCCCAAAGGAAGTTTTCATTTGTTCAGTGTAGCCATCATTTCAGGCCCTTTGCCGACAGAGAATGTTGTCCGTGTGCAGCTCGTGGAAAAGTGGATATATTTTACTAAACACACGTTTTATGCCAGAACTTTCAAATGGATATGAAACTAGAGGACAATATCTGACTCCAGTTGCAGGAATTAATGATTGAGTGAGTAGCCTACACTCCACACGCAGGGCGACACCTATAAACGCCACCAAGATCAGTCTGCTGCCAGGGCGGGCATCGGTGTTGCCAGATTCTGCAAGAACAATAAGCAACCATGTCTAAGAAAACAAGCCCAAAAGAAGCAACTATAGGCCACATGGGCACTTTAAACCTATACTGTACATCGGCTATTTGAAAATAGCCGATCTACAAGCTCAGAGCTTGTAGATTTGCCATTTTCAAACCAATCTTGAAAAAAAGAGAGGGGGGGGGGGGACCCTAGCACAAAATATTCCCAGGTGGGGGTCAAATGCATACACATTTTAGGGTCCTTGACATGAACATTTTTGAGAAACGAACCCACGACCCACAACACAGAAAAACAAGCTTATAATAAGCAGACATGGCAACAAGGCTGTGTATTTTGAATACATGAAATGCATGTATTATCACAGCTATTCTTCTAGGGCTAATAACGCAGCAGCATTTTATTATTAGCCACAAAAAAAGGTGTAGTAGCTGTATAATCATATTTTTTGCTCATGCCATTAATTAGTTATGTCTATCTTTCACAAATAAATAAAGGGCAGGGCCTATCAAAATAAACTGGTGTGATAACATAGTAGTAGGCTACATGTTGGCTTAGTTTTTGGTGGATCAATACCACTACCTGCTGGGGAAAATCCACCAGCCACCGATTTTGCCTTTAAAATATTTCTGACTAGAGTGACATTTCCACCTTGGAAATAATAAAATGCAGACATACGCACATACTATATGCTATGGTATGTGTCTGAATGCTTTTATTGATTTATGTTATGTTGTTGCTTATAGTCAAAAGAAGTACTCTACTCAGTCAGCCATATTGCACAATTCTTCGACAATAGCCAAAACAGCAAATTACATGGCTGGCCAATGCTACCATGCAGAGATTGAAATCTCTGTCTTGTTTCCTGAGAGCAGCTCATGTTTTTAATTATAAGGCCACGTTTTCTGAAACTCCAGCATCTTGGCATTGTGCTGGCCGCTGCATGGGCACAGTGGTGGAAAGTAACTAAGTACATGTACTCAAGTACTGTACTTAAGTACAATTCTGAGGTATTTGTGCTTTACTTGGGTATTTCCACTTTCCAATACTTTTACTTCTACTCCACTACATCTCAGAGGCAAATGTTGTACTTTTACTCCACTAAAATGATTTGAAAACTTTAGTTACTTTGTAGATTTTGATTAGTATTACAAAACATACAGTAGGCCTAACCACTTCAGCCCTATTACATTTTGGCCATTTGAAAATAGCAGATCTACAAACTCACAAGATCTGCTATTTTCAAAAGATTTGTATACATTTGAAAACTTGAAATGGAACATTCTGCATACAATGAGTAGGTAGCCTACTTTAAAGGGGTAGTTCACCCCCAAAATAACTTTTTTTCTATTGATTACTGACCATCTGGAGCCTTGAATTCATAGATATTTTTTTGTTTTTGTCACATTCCTAAGCCAATAATTTGATTATAATAAATGTGTCCCCATTGATTCCGGTAGGAGACACAAATGCATTTGTGTCTCCTACCGGAATCAATGGGGCTAAATTTATTATAATCAAATAATAAAGGAAGGAATGCGACAAAAACAAATAAATATCCATGAATTCAAGGCTCCATGGGGTGAGTAATCAATAGAAAAAAAGTTATTTGGGGGGTGAACTACCCCTTTAAGTACATTTTTAATATCGGACTTTTACTTGTTATACTGTATTTCTACATGGAATTGATTCTTTTACTTAAGTTTTCCACCACTGGCTGGGCATTTACCTTGCGCTCGGAAGGCGCTTTGCTTTCCTCTGCCTGCTGCTGAGAGCTAAAACATTTTCATCTCGGTCTCCTGAAGCGCTGCCAGGCGTTTTCAGCCGAGAAAAAGCCTAGTGGAGACACTAACAGCATACTTCTACTTACTGGGGACCAGACGGCATGTCTATCCACGGGCCAGTGGGGTTCCATAATATGTACAGTCTCAGTTAAACCAACACAGACATACTTATTCAACATAAAGTTTGGACATGACATGAGTAGTAGGGTGTGTCCTAGCCCTGGTACAGAGCGTTAGTGAGTTATCTCTAACGCGCTGCCAGGCGCTCGGCTTTGCTTATAGACAAATAATTCCACTGCCCTGCGAGGGGACAAAACCACTTCGCCACTCACCTAAACAAAGGCCGTTTTGTGTTGTTGAAAGTCTATTCTCCAGGGTGGGAAGCCTCTCAGGACCCCACCTTCTCTGTATAATACACTTTTTGGGCAGTAAATAAAATATGTCCGCCAGATGGAAATTAATGTATCCACTCCACTGCGCCCTCTACACATCTGGTCAATATAAATTACCATTGACTAGATCTGTAGAGGGCGCAGTGGAATAAATAACATCATTTCCATCTGGCGGACACATTTTATTTTCTGCCCAAAAAGTGTATTTTACAGAGAAGGTGGGGTGCTGAGAGGCTTCCCACCATGGAGAATAGACTTTCAACAACACAAAACAGCCTTTGTTTCGGTGAGTAGCGAAGTGGTTTTGTTTATTTGTGGCAGAGCGTTAGAGAGGACCAGGGCTATGTGTGTCCATGCTGTAAATGTTTTAAAGTGTCTTCTCCTACCTGATGTCAGGATGAATCCAGCTGCTCTCATCAGACAGACGAACCATGAAGCTCTGAGGAGAAGAACCTTCATGTTGATCATCTAACTAATCATCGATCAACACATAGCCTACCAACGATACAACACATCCACACCCACACACCCGTTAATGGCGGAGTGGAGATTTGTTCTATTCCGTCTCAATTCTTGATAGACCTCGCCTCTTCCTTAAAAAAAGAAAACAAATGAACCACAGTTTACTGCAATAACGCTGTTGTTTGGAACAGTGAAAACATATTTGTTAAATCACGAATCATTTGGGAGGTTGACAACCGTGTTGTTAAAACTCACTAAAACAAACACGATTGTCATTTAAAAAGTGAGAAGTAACGTGTCCTAATGTGACCTTATTGCTTCAGTGAGCAGAGCAGAAGAAGCACCTCCCTAGTGTCTGGGAATCTGGGATCAGTTCTGGATCTAGAGCGGATACGTTGTGTTTGTATGTGTGTGTGTGCAAATTACCGGATACAGTAGGCGGGCTGTAGACCGGATCACACTGCTTAATTTGGAATAGAAACCAGGCTTTCCACAGGTACTGAGGAAAGCCTGGTGACGCGAAGTTAACAGAGAACCTCTCTGCTACGCCTGACGGCAACAAAGACATAATAATAAGTGCTCACTAAACAACAGACCCCAGAACAGTTTGGGTGTTCTTTGAGAAAGGGTGACATCACATGAAAAACCGACCCAGAACAGAAAAATCATACCAACATGACCATACAACCAAAGTTAATTTGTCAAGTTTGGATGGTGGTGGAAAAAGTACTCAAATGTTTTACTTAAGTAAATTAAAGTATCAATACTGCAATGTAGAAGTACTCTGTTACAAGTAAAAGTCCGGAATAAAAATTGAGTAAAAGTAGAAAAGTATTGGTATCAAAATGTACTTAAAGTACCAAGAGTAAAAGTATTTAAATGTTTGAAAATAGCAGATCTACAAGCTCACAACGCGTCGCGATGCGATGTGTTGTGAGCTTGTAGATCGGCTATTTTCAAATAGCCTGGGTATAAAATAGGACTAAAGTGGTTAATATGTTTTATATTATACTTTTATATCTGCAAAGTAACTAGTAACTAAAGTTTTCAAATAATTGTAGTGGAGTAAAAGTACAATATTTGCCTCTGAGATGTAGTGGAGTAAAAGCATAGACAATTGGAAATACTCCAGTAAAGTAAAAGTACCTCAAAATAGTACTTAAGTACAGTACTTGAGTAAATGTACTTAGTTACTGTACACGACTGAGTTTGGATAATCATTGACAATCAAAGAGGTTCCAAATCGAATTAAACAGAATTTCAGCATCACCATTGAGATGTTTTAAAAAAAACATCAATCACTCTGCAGGTGTCCTTTTTCACGTTTTCATTCATTTTCTGCATTTTAAATCTATACATTTGATATTGAACAAAGTGTAACACTTGAAGCAAAATAGGCCTAAAATATATACCACATCAAGAGTACAATCATATCAGCAGGTTAGGAAAAAGTATAAATGACATAGCCAGTACCCACATCACATACAATAATAATGCACATCACATGCATATACAGTATGTAGAAATAGAACATTGCACTACAAAAGCTGAGGAAATATACAAATGATCCAACTACCTTGGTAAGTACAGTATACATCCATCTTGATTAAAAAAGACATGTCAAAACAAATCTTCATCTGATTATACACATGTTGAATCTATCCTGATGCAACCTGACAGATCCCCTATAAAGCATGATTTCACCTTCTAAACTGACAATCTCTTGTCAAAGGCAATCACACCTTTGCCATCAGGGCCCCAACCTCTAGATCAGGCTAGAAAGTTCAGTGCTGTCTTTTAAATCACTTCTCAAAAGACACTTATAGTATATTTGCTTTTACTACATGATTAGTCTATTGTGTTTTTTCTGTTTTTATGCTCTTACAAGATGAACCTTGTATCATCCGTCCAAAAAAAACCTGTGACTACTAACAGCAAGGTCTACTGCAAGTGTGCACAAGTAAATCTGCAAATGATAAGTCCGATGATTCTCAAAAACTTGACTGAAGGCCAATGCACATGGTGTCTTGTTGCCATGCGGTAGGAGAGTAGTCCAGATGCACATATGTCATGTAAGACTACTAGTACTCCCCCAAGCTCACACGTGATTGATTTTAAAACGAATTTTAATTTAACGATTTTTAAAATTTATTTAACGAATTTTAAAACGAATGATACATTATCTTCCTTATTTTTTATGGTGGAGAAAGTTACAGTAGGATGTCTGCTTGAGGTGGTGGTGACCCTGGCAGAGATAAGATAATTTAAAAAAGCCAAAAGAAGAATAGAAAAGGCAGTACAGATAGCTTTGCAAAATAGAATACAATTAAGTAAAATGTTGTTAAATGGCATCTACACAGTCATAGATTGAGATCTGGGGTTTGTCTGTTAAAAAGTCCAGGATTCAGTTGCACAGCGTGGTGTTGAATCCTGGGTCTCTGAGCTCAGAGGACACAATGGTGTTGAGGCGTAATCAATGAACAGCATTCTGACTTATACTATGTGTGTTCCTCAGTTCCAAATTAATGGTATAAAAATCAACAGCTTCCATGAAGCAAATACTAATAACCAGGCTACAGTAAGTACTAGTTGGTAGTTTGTATTAATGTAACAAGGGGTACAACAGATTGTACTTCAGAACAATAAAACGTTTTGAGTTTGTCTAATATGCACTAGTAATTACAACTATTTAACTTCACAACACACAATGCAACAGTAAGCTGCAGTTTTAATCAATGAAGAGGTGCATCACTTTTCACAGATCCACTTGGTTGTATGTAATGTATCTGAACAAAACTTATTAGCCCATTTTCCTTCGCTGTGCTGGTATACTGCACAGTTCCAGGCAACGTAGTCAACAGGCTGTCCACTGGCCCAGTTCCTGCAGGGTAAACAACATCAACTCAGTCACTCACATACTGTGATTTAATAGAATTACAATTAAAAACATCAACATTTCTCACCCTGTTGTCAGTGGGGCTCCATCCTCCCATGTCCATTTGTCACCCGTGGTCTTTTGAAGTCCAATCCAAGATTCTTCACCCCCATGGTTCAATTCTCTGACGAATTCCTGAAGATTTGTCAATAATTGAACAATAATTAATTTAGTTTAATTGAGGTCTTGACGTGTTCTCTCTATTTTTTGGTACGATGCCAGCACACAACTAAGTATAAATCATGCATAATTCCAACCCAGAACTTAAAAAACACACACCTGTTCTTCTTTACTGTTGATGACCACCAGACGTCCTCCCATCTTCAGACATAGTGCTCTGCTTTCCTCCCAAGTTGTCCTTTCAGTAGATCTGTAGTAACAGCTGCATCCAAACGTCTGCCATCCACTGGAACACTTGACTGAACATCAAACAAGAGTTTTAGTGATGGAGTTTGACTGTACTGATAATACAATTAACACAGAGTAGACTGAGTAGTTATAATGAGTGAAGGAGCAAACCTATAGAAATTAGTTATATATTGTACAAATGTTTTTTCTGCATCTCTTTTAGAAGATATTTGTAAGTTTAACTAGTATTTAATAAACTCTAAATGCAGTGGTGGAAAGTAACTAAGTACATTTACTTAAGTAGTGTACTTAAGTACAATTTCGAGGTATTTGTACTTTACTGGAGTATTTCCAATTTCCAATACTTTTACTTCTACTCCACTACATCTCAGAGGCAAATGTTGTACTTTTACTCCACTACAATTATTTGAAAACTTTAGTTACTAGTCATTTTAGTACTTTCACTTTTGGTACTTTAAGTACATTTTGATACCAATACTTTTCTACTTTTACTCAAGTAATTTTGAATTCCGGACTTTTACTTGTAACAAAGTATTTCTACATTGCAGTAGTGATACTTTTACTTAAGTAAAGAAAATGAGTACTTTTTCCACCACTGTCTATTCTATTCTGTCTTTCTGCTGCTCATCAAAATCATGACACAAAGCTAAACACTGCCCCCTTGTGTCTTGTCTTGACATGACATAACAGGAGTCCTTTACCATGCATTGCCTAAGGTTGGGTAAGTGATATTTTCTGTTAAAATAAGTATGAAATGCCTCTATATTCTGATAGTACTATAGAGTGTTTGTTCAGTAACAGGAGTCTCCTCGTCACTGAACAAACACTCTATAACGTTTTAACCTTTTAACAACAAAACCCTACATTTAACAAACACACTGGATAATAATAACAATAATAATAATAATAACTAGAAAAAGTGCTCCTCGGAGCACAGGTCTCCGCCAGGTCAGGTAGGTTGTTGTGGGCCAGCAATGTTTGGAATTCGCCAATCAGGATGGAATAGGAAAAATCGGACGGAACCATCTTGATCACTTGACTACAGAGATAATATGTACCGATTTGCATGATGTTTGGACAAAATGTGTTAAAAAAGAGAAGTGTTGCAAAAATCTGCCTCCTGGTGGCGCTATAATAGGGCAATTTTAAAAGGGTGGCATTTGTTCCTCAACGAAGTGCGAATGTGTGTGCAAAGTTTTACCGCAATCGGACGCTGGGTTCATGATTTGCTGCATTTTGTTCAAAACGGGCCACTCCTGCAAAGTTTAGATGTCAATCTTAGCCAATCAGGATGGAATATGAGAAATCAAAGAGATCCGTCTTGATCACATGACTAGAGATCATGTGTATCGATTTGCGTGAAATTTGGGTAAAATCTGAATATCAAAAAAATAATTTTACTTTAGACGGCCTCCTGGTGGCGCTATAAAAGGCAAATGTGAAAAATGCAGGGCAAAGGTTTTTCCTTGGCCTCTAGAGAGTGTGCAAACAAAGTTTTACACAGATCGGTGCAGTTATTGGTAAAAGCACGAATCGGCCTGTTATAGCGCCACCATGAGGCAGATTTGAATTTTTTAAAGTGGAATTTCTTCCTCGGCCTAATGGAAATGTGCGTGTGAAATTTCACGGAAATTGCAAGCTGCGTTCATGATTTGAGGCATTTTGTTCAAAACGGACCAATCCTGCAAACTTTGGAGGCCAACCTTAGCCAATGAGGATGGAATCTGGGAAATTGGACAGATCCGGGTTGATCACATGACTAAAGAGATACTGATTTGTATGATGTTTGGATACAATCTGTAGGAATAATACCAAAAAATGGGTTTTGCACAAATTGGCCTCCTGGTGGCGCTATAACAGGCCCATGTGAAAAATGGGGCAGAGGTTCTGAATTGGCATCCAGGGAGTGTGTGTGCACAGTTTTGCTGCGATCAAGCCAACGGTGCCAGAGATTAGCTGCTGACAGACGGACGGACACACACACACACGGACGGACGGACGGACGGACGGACGGACAGGAAACATACTCTCTCGCCATGCCTTTCGGCCTGGCGGAGACAATAATAATAATACACTAATTAATATTCCTTCAAAAAAGATGTGTAACCTCTCTCACCTGCTGTCCCTCTTTTAAACTGGTGTAATTCACGTTCTAATTGCTGTATCTTCAGGTTCAGTTTGTCATGTATGGTCTGGAGCTGGTTCCTTTCGAGGGTCACGTTGTCATGTCTGGTCTGGAACTGGTTCCTCTCGAGGGTCAGGTTGGATAGTAACTCGGAGTTGGCTGGATTACCTGCAAATTAATGACCAAAAGGAGATGATATTAGTTTTTACTGTTCATGCTGAGGTCACGCATCTGTGTAGAAAAAAAAACTCAATGCTCCTGATCAGGTGTGTTTTATGTGAATAGGTTTCAACATGTATAATAAAGTACTAGTGAACCACATACTATCAATAGTGAAGCATGGAAGGGGTTGAGAAGGGTGGGTGTGAGACACTAAATTGTTGTTAGTGCATTAATTTGATCTTTGACCATCTGATACTCACAGTCCATGGCCCTGTCTACGGTTCTCACTGTAAATATAGCAAACATCAATGTGAGAATCACTGCACACGCTCTGACGATGTTCATCTGGATGGTGAGTTCTCTCTGGAGGTTGAGGTCTCTCTGGATGGTGAGTTCTCTCTGGAGGACGAGTTCTCTCTGGACAACTGGAGGATAATAGTACAATAGAGCTCAACTTTAATATGATCAGTTTCAATATTTCATTTAAAAGAACACAGAGTGAATATTATACAGAGTGAATATTATATAATTAAGTGATTTGATGCAATAGACTCAGAACCCCTTCATCTTCCTGCAGAAACATTCATATGTCTGATGTACAATAATCTAGTTGAATCTAGTCTTCCCAATACGCAATTGTGACTTTCTCCTCATGGGTAAATAGTTAGGGCACATATCACATGGGCTCTAATGTCTGTCAGCGAGTCCCTGGTTCGGGCGGATCCTTTCCTGCAGGTCACTCCCCTACTCTCTCTGTGTTTCCTGTCTCTCTACACTGTACCCAGAGAGCAACTTAACTTTTTGCTTGAAAAATCTACCCTGCAAATGACAGCATCCTATCAGAATACAATATCATTTAGTAGGGGGCCATAGCTGAGTGGTTAGTGAGCCCGCCTAGGGAGCCAGAGGCCCTGGTTCCCCCAGGTACGATTCCAGGCCACGCCGGCATATGTGTCGATGAAATGAAATTTGTCCCTGAGCAAGACTCTTAACCCCTAATTGCTCCCAGGCCCTCATTGGAAACAAGCCCGCAAGGACTTTCATGAACGTCCTGTTAAAAGAAATTATACTTATCCTAGTGACTTAGAAAACTGCAATTCCAAACCCTGCCAGCTGCTATGAAGTTGAAATGAACCAACATTAAAATGCTTTTTTGTAGCCTTTACTGTTGAAAATGTTTAAAACTCTATAATCTAGACCAGGGGTCTTCAACAGGGGGTCAAGGACACCTCGGGGGTCTTTAGAGTTACTATAGTGGAGCTGCCAATTTCTTGTGTGACAGGACAATTTTTATTTATTTTAATTTCAAAAAGATTAAATGTCTGAAAATACACTTTAACACAAATCCAACATATTATCATAAAACTAAAATAATACTTGCTGTCAAAGTAATCTATGAAGTTTGACAGCACTGCAGCATCACTTGGACACAACCTATACAGTCACTTAAAATAAAAACCATGTGTAATACTTCTACTGTAGCTACTGGCTAGTCTCAAATATCTGTGAAATACTTCTAGAGCTATAGTCTCAAATATCTGTGTAATACTTCTAGAGCTATAGACTATAGCTCTAGAAGTATTACACAGATATTTGAGACTATAGCTCTAGAAATATTACACAGATATTTGAGACTATAGCCTATAGTCTCAAATATCTGTGAAATACTCCTAGAGCTATAGTCTCAAATATCTGTGTAATACTTCTAGAGCTATAGTCTCAAATATCTGTGTAATACTTCTAGAGCATAGTCTCAAATATCTGTGTAATACTTCTAGCTACTGAGCTAGTCTCAAATATCTCGACGCAAGCAACAGTCAACAGACATGATGAGACAGTCAGCTAAATATATGGCGATCTAGCTTTAAGCCTCTTATCTTATTTAGTAAATTTGAAATTTTTATTGGATAATGTTTTGTATCTTGTACTGATAAGAGCACCACAATTACACAGATCTGTTATATTCTAACCATAGTAATCATAACCATGATTAGGAAATCATAAGATCAACCTTGTACGATTGTATGATGTACATTTAAAATTGACAACAATATTTGTATTTAAAAGTATGTTTCTCAGATTCAAAAATGTTTGTAGAATTGTGTTCATTGACCGAGCAGCAAAGAGCAGACTACACAGAGTGGCATAGCTCAATTCCTTTAACTTATACCTCAGACTCCCAGCATAAGGCGGACATAGTACAGTATATTGTTTAATTAATTTTATATTGCCAACTGTAGCTTACAGTAATTATATCCTACATTAACCCATACAAATCTAAGCTTATCACCGGAAATGTCCCCCCTCCCCCCGCCCCAACTGTTTACTGTAAATACCTTTCTTATTACAACTCATATATGTTTTGCATATTATTGTATATTATTGTTTGTCTTTAAATGTCTCGATGAATTGAGAGGCTTATCAGGGTTATCCTTTTAGCATTATTTTCTATAAATCTGTGCCACCATGCCTCGTTTGTGCAAACTGTTAATAAAGTATTCAATCAAACAATCAATCCTTCAGAGCTGAAAATTAAGATACTTTAGTTATCACAATGTACAATTTAAAACTGCTAAATAAATACAGCTATCCTATATAATCCATAAACATTTAGGGGTTTTCAACCGTTTTCAGGCCAAGCTTAGCTTATAGAGAGATGAAGCAGGGACCCCTAATACTTGTATAAAATTGTTTTGCATTAGTTAAACTAGGCCTCAGTCCATCCATCTTCAGATTCTTCATTTATTTTTTTATTTTTATCTTAAGCCTTCCAGTCTGTCATACAGCTGAATGGCATGTATTTTTCATAGAAATGTCTGTTCAGCTACAAAAGAAGAATCAGTTTTTAATGGGTTAACTGTCAACAATCTTAGGGCTTATCTATTGATTGATTGATTGAAATTTGTATTAGGCAAAAGAAACAACACAGTTACATTTATAATACTTTTGTCAAAATGTCTATTAATTATTATCATATTTCTAACTAATATATAAAGTTATTTACACTTTTGCATGACTTGGTATACAGTACTTGTGGGCCTGTGGTCCCTTATTTCTTCCTATTGAAGGTTGCAACGCAAAACACAAGAACATACTTGTCGTCTGCATCGCTTTTTTTTTTTTAAGGAAAATGTCTTGTATGCAAAGTTGGAAAAATCAGGAGGTTCTTTCCTATTTCTTTTTTTTTTTAACAACAAAAAGGACATACATGTACAGTACATGTCATGATGACATTGGCAGTTGGTGGGTGATAATTTTGTTCTCTGACTGCAGGCTCAAAAAAGCCCCACAAATAACTTTAAAATGATTATAAATAAATGTCACATCACGAAATGAGAGGAGACTGCCATGTGACAAGCTGCTGTAGTAATGATGTGAGAAGAGAGAAACATTGTAAGAGTGTTACTGTGTACCTTGATCCTGTGAGCCAGAGCCGTGGTCTCTCAGACTGTCTGCTCCTTCATTCTCCACGTTCTCCTCCTCTCCTCTCTCCTCCTGCCTCTCCCTCCTGACTCCTCCACCAGACCTCACACGTGTTGATGTGCCTGGCTTGTCAGAAGTATCTGTAGACATCTTAATGAACGACACAAACAAAGTGACTCAAGTTAATTAACCATGTGTCCCTGTTCTGGGCCTGACATAATAAGCAAACATTTGGTGAAAATAGCAGATCAAAAAGCTCACATCATATTGCAATGCAAAACATTGTGAGATTGTAGATTGGTTATTTAAGTATAGGATTTAAGTGGTTAGTAAAAGTATATGTTAATAATGTGCATATTAATATTATAAATTCAGTGATCAAAAATATAATTCATTGTATTCCTAAATAATATTTAAACATATTTTTAAATGTCATCTTACTCACTTTGTCCGATATCTCTGTTGTCCTACATTGGGCTTCAGTGTCGCAAAAAGGTCTCTGACACTGTCAAACCAAAGCATGTAGTTTTAGACATACTTGCATGCAGGTGCATGCATACAGTCAGAGCACGCACGCGCGCGCGCACACACACACACACACACACACACACACACACACACACACACACACACACACACACACACACACACACACACACACACACACACACACACACACACACACACACACACACACACACACACACACACACACACACACACACACACTGCAGAACAACCGATAGACCCTTAACCACAGAATGTATGAGTAAACGTGGTGATGACGTGACAAACAGAGTTGTGGTTTTCAGATGTGAAATGCTGGGAGGGGAAACTCAACTGCTGTAGATGAACCCTCAAACATTTGACCAATAAAGTCATTCTCGAGGAGATACAAAAAAAGTACGAGTTAAATTTAGTTGTGTTCATGATAGTGGCGACACTGTGGTATAATAACTAGCAATGTATATGTTAATTGATGTTACAAATAACAGTGAACATCATGGGTCAATAAAACCTTTTGTCTCAATGCAGGCAACAGAGTGAGTTAAAACACTGTGAGCATACAACACTTCAGTTATCATCCCATACAGTGTGGTAAATGTACTGTATGTCATTGTGTACCATTGATCTGCAAAGAGAGTAGATCTCCTAGTCCAAGCTTTATTTAATCAATTACACAGAATCTGCTGTTTTACTGGATCATATAATGTAGGCCCTTCAACTTTAACAGTACACCTTAAAGACTGAAGCCAAGCTCATGAGAATATATTCAACATCAGTTAACTTGAAAGTATGTATTGTGTACTCTTTCCATTCAAACTTGTTAATAGACAAGAATAATGCTTTTGTGAAGTAATAGTTTAACTGACAAGTTCATTATTTCATAAAAAGATCAATAGGTTCTTAAGGAATCATAGAACCCACCACTGTATTTACTGTCAAGCTAGACACCCTAACTGCAAGCACTGCTTTTTCCTTCTTTATTTCTTTAGTCATAAATATATAAAACACAATTCAATATACTATAATGATATCGATATGAGTTAATTATAGGACGGACCTGAATGGAATTCTTATCATGCTTCAAATTTTATTTTATTTTATTTCAAAGGGAAAAACAAATAAACTAGGTGTTACAAAGTGATATAGGCTCATTCCCAATATGACACTGACATGGGGTGATTAGACATAGGCCTACCTGTAAAACTTGTAACTCTAAATATGGTAGGAGGCAGATAGCACCAAGATATCCTGATGCCAGGGCCCTGCATCGACTTTTAGGAGGGCAGGTGGCAAATATTCAGCCACACCGCCGTGATCCACCAACCCCTGACCCCCCCCCCAACACACACACACACACACACACACACACACACACACACACACACACACACACACACACACACACACACACACACACACACACACACACACACACACACACACACACACACACACACACACACACACGATTGCTAATAAATAAATGTAAATTAAGAAATAACTTACACATTTAATTAAATAACATAACTTAAGAAATAAGAAAATAGCCGATTCATTATTGGAGTACAGTAGCAAATTAAAGAAATCCAGAGATGCTAAACATATAAACTAATAGACTCAGTCAAGTCTATATTTTTGTTATATTAAACTTAGAAATATGGATTATAATGACAAATAGATAAACTAGTAAACTAGATGGAACCTAGTAACTATAGCAAGTTTTTGGGCGTGATGCACTTGCATGCGCTAGTGGTTTTAGCCTTGTCCTCAGAGCAGGCTTCACACCTCTCACACCCACCCACACAAGATTGAAATACTGAGAATCTGCTGCTGTGTTTTCTTAGAAGTATTACCCATTTGCATCATACTGTACTATGAAGACTTTTGAGTACACACACACACACACACACACACACACACACACACACACACACACACACACACACACACACACACACACACACACACACACACACACACACACACACACACACACACACACACACACACACACACACACTGTTCAGTTTTTTTTGGGCTGCAGCGGAACTTTGAGAATGCTGTGGGGGGGGGGGGGCAGGGGGGTTATCTGGGGGAGAGACACAGAGAACAGGAAAGAAAAAAACACACAACACTACAGCTGTAAGAAAGAACAAAGCAATGCAATATGGAAAGTTTGTTCATACTGTGTGAATACATGACATTTGACTGAAAGCTGTAGTAGACTATTGTACACTTTTTAAAATATATTATAGATTTTAATTCAGCTCACTTGTGCAGTATTGTGCTCAGTGTAAAACAGAGCATATTTAAACATCTGTTTATGTTGTACACATGGATCAAAATATTGTGTATAAACATGGTGACGGTCCAGGGGCCCTTGACTCTCAGAGGCCCCAGGGGGGAACTGGGCCACGAGGCCATCGACAATTTACTAAAAGGAAATGTACTGTATATAGGTCAATCAAATATCAATTATGTCGGTCCCTCCTCTGTATTTACAGCAGTGGTTGTTATTATTATTACATGTAAATACATGCACATATACTGTACTTTAGGTTACAGACTGTACAGTAAATCATGTATGATAAAATGTCTACAGGCGCTTTCTTGACCCACACATGCCTTAAAACCTGAGCAGTGTGTTTGAGTGCTGTGCCCACCTGACTGCCCGTTGTGGGTAGCGCGCTGAGGGGGTTAAACCGTCCCTGGTAAGAAGGGGGCAGTGTGGTTATCTGGAGGAGAGACACATGAGAACAGGAAACAAGAAAACACACACAACATTACAGCCCTAACAAAGAACAATATGGCTGACTTGACACATCAAGCACATACTGCTCAGTCATCATCACCTTCTTTACGTAACTGAAACAACACTGGTTGATGTTATGTAGCTTGTGAAGTGACGGCATTTAGTGTTTGTGGCGTGAAATATTATATTACATCTGTTGCTAAATTAGATAAACCAATTATTTAAAAGGATCACTATGGCAATCGTATTGAGCAGGGTGTCAAGCAGAGACCTTGTAAATACATACATGTACATTGTGTGTGTGTGTGTGTGTGTGTGTGTGTGTGTGTGTGTGTGTGTGTGTGTGTGTGTGTGTGTGTGTGTAAATATGTGTGTGTACACACACATATTTATTGAATGCTTGCACATACAGTATATACACCTGATCTGCATCATTTGAATGCTTTTATATATATTTATATTTTTATATATAAGTTCCAGAGACAAATCTACATAAAAAATATTGTAGTTCCCATTTTCTAGAAGGACTGGAAGAGCTTGAATTGTGTGATTATTTGTTAGTAGTCACTGTTCAAGGAATTATACCTATAAGGTCAGACACATTCTCGACACATTCTCACTGCTAGTGCTGTCAAAACTCATTTCGGTATTCGAAAATAATTAGAGTGTGAAAAGAATGAATAACATTCGAATGCTAAAATTGCCATTCGAATGTAGTTTAAAAATATCAATTTTATCTTTTTAATAAAACAAATGCTTTCATCGTGTCACGCATGATCAACAATAAAGTTTGATTGCATGCCATTGCTGCCACACCACCAAATGAGTCTGTGTTGTGCATGCTCGGCCGCACGCCTGTGTGTGTGTGTGTGTGTGTGTGTGTGTGTGTGTGTGTGTGTGTGTGTGTGTGTGTGTGTGTGTGTGTGTGTATGTGTGTCAGACACTCTGGTCACACTGAGACACACCACGTTGGTTCAGCCCTTAATTATATTTATTTATTATATTATTTATTTATTATAATTATGACAACAGCGAAAGCTTTTGTGTAATGTAGAGGAGTTCAGCTCTGCTTTTCTCTGTCCGTGTGCGGCATGCAGTTAAGCTGTAGTTCCGCCTCTACAAGCCCACAACGGTGTGGGCTTGTAAGTCAGCTGTGTTCCCTGCGCGACACCGCTGGAAACCGAAGCAAAAACAGGCACTAGGCAGGAACGCACAAAGATAAAGCGGTGATGGGTCATGACGAGAGAGAGACCCAATATATATTGCTCTCCTCTTATCAAAAAACCTGAAAATGAACATAAATGAAAGCTATAACCCTTAACTAATATAGTTGGTTTCACTATTTTGTTTAGCCTGTTGTTATAGCAACTATAAATTATTTTATATAATTCTATATTATATAAAATATTCAAATATAATTGAATATTAAAAATAATAAAGCATTGAAATTCGAATGGGATTATAGAGGAGACAGCCCTACTCCCAACTCATCAAATACAAATTCAATACAAACTCATGGTCACATTCCTGGGCGTCACTTTCCGACACCAACGATAGGCTACTCTCTCTAAATCTTTACTTCGACGGAAGCGGCGCCCCAACCCGAGATACTATGTCAGCCACTCCTGCCTGGGTCAGTCTATGGGGGAAAGCTGCCTGTTTCTCGTTTCCTCATGCAGTTCAGCCCAATGAACACAGGAACTGTCTTCAGCCAATCAATCAAAATGTTGCATTTGCAAATGAACTGCCTGAACAGAGCTTTTCAGGAAGAGAGCTACTGTATAGTGCATTTGAGGCCAAGTTCTCCCTCAGTTCTGTTTAGTTTAGTTCAGCTTAGTCAGTGGATGACGTAATATGATCTCATAGGCATTCTCTCACTCAATGCCTGCACGCCCTGCAGGCAGGAACACACAAAACAACACGTCCGTGTAACAAGTGAAACTTGCTTCAACTACTATGCTACTAATAAAAATGCTGAATGAATTGACTCGATATATATAATTATATTATACTACATGGGTGTTTAAATATATGATGCTGTGGTTGTTTGTATATCGTATTACTAAGGGTGTGTAGATGATGATGTTGTGGGATTTCTATAGAAGTGGATTGCGTCACCACTGGGCCAGCATCAAAACACACCAGTGACTAGAGGTCATTGGTGACGCCTGGTCATGTGACCAAGCTGCCATATTTGATGAGTTCCAAGTGAGAATGTGTTGCCAGTGACATGGGAACCCTAGTGGTCAGACTTTGTACTCACAGTACATTACCAATGGGCTCCTGGTAGGTAGTAAAGGTCCCCTGGTCACTGGCCCCATCTGACACTGACTGTAAATACAGGCCTAAGGAAAAAACAAAACACTTGTTTAGAACCGTAAAGAATATGTGAAAATACAATAATGTTTCTGAATGTTTCTCAAACTCTCTAAAATCTATGATTTTGAAAAACATACATTAGGGCGGCCATAGCTGAGTGGTTAGTGAGCCCGCCTAGGGAACCAGCTGGCCCTGGTTGCCCCAGGTTCGATTCCAGGCTATCCCAGCATATGTGCCGATGATATGAAATTTGTCCCTGAGCAAGACTCTTAACCCCAATTGCTCACAGGTTCTCATTGGAAACAAGACCGCAAGGACTTTCATGAACGACCTGTTAAAAGGAATTATCCTTATCCTTATCCTTAGGCTATTTTATTCTACAGAACGGGTCCTGATGACCTTTGCTTTGATGTGTGCACTGAGCTGAGAGCAGCACCTCCATCTGTTTACACTTTGAGATAAAAGAGGGAAATGGATAAACTGACATCCATGCTCCACAACACAGTGTGTTGAGAGAGGATGTTGTGTTGTCATCCTCTCTCAACACACTGCTGTTGTGAAGCATGGATGTCAGTTTATCCAAGTCATAAAGCTAGATAAATGTGTGCTTGAGACACAGCTTCACATTTTATCAACACTCACACAAACACTAATCCTTCAAATTACACTCATAAGTGTCTAGCCTACACCATTGTAATTTGTATCTAATAAAACATGAAATTACTTATTTTATATATATATATATATATATATATATATATATATATATATATATATATATATATATATATATATATATATATCAGGTTTAATGCAATAATGAACATCACTGAACATGATCCTGTACATATTGGGCGCGTTCGAAAATACAGCACTGAGCGCACTGGCCAATACAAACTAATAGGCGAGTGTGCTCCGGTGCGTAATTTTCGAACGCACCCATTATAACCAATGTAAAAACATCATTGAAGAGTTCAAACACAACTTGGAACCCACAATGTAATTCCATCAAATGTTGCACACGTAACAAAATCACCCACAGAAAAGTGTTTCTGCCTTAAAAAAAGATTTTTGTTTTGTTTTAAATATAATAATTTTATTTCCAAACCATCTACAAATATTATTTAGTAATTTAAATGTCACAGCAGGTGCATCAAAGTACATAACACATAACATAAATCACCAAATATTAAAATATTTTAAGGTGTTTTTTAGGCCAAGGACCCCTTAGCTGAGAGAGAAATGAAGCAGGGACTCCCACTACATATAGGATTCATGTTAAATGTGTGTTTTCAGACATTTAGCCACTTCAACCCTCAATACCTTGTAAACTTGACCTTTGGCTCAGTACTTGGTCTGCTCTTTTTTCCCTCTACACCAAACCTCTTCGCCGAAAGTAAAGACCATATCACACAAATAGCTGAAAACCATTAAATAATCTCAATAGTTACTGAGAAATATCCACTTGAAGCTTGTTAGCATTTTGTTACAATGCTAGTGGAAATGAATGGGTTCAGCTAGCCAGTAGTGTCAGGTTTGTCTGCTGTGTCATTCATTCTGTATAGTAATTTAAAGTTGGGATGTATGTGGCAGCCGGGTATGGTCTAGGTCAGTGGTTCCCAAACTGGGGGTCGGGACCCACAGGGGGGTCCCCAAATGATTTTGGGTGGTCCACAGATGATTAGCTTAATGTGCAACATTGTTTTCTCAGTCAACAGTAAACAAACCAACACATAGTATACTGTACATGTAAACACAGGGTATCTGCACACTTCTTTACAATTTACAATTTACAATTACATTTTTAACCAAATTGGCCAAATTGTCAAATATTACGTAAGAAAGAGGCAAACATTGTGAAAATAGCCGAATATTTATCTGTGGAAATGAGTCAATCTAAATGTAATGCCTCAACTCCTACAATTCCAAGTGCTTGTCAAGGAGGGGGGGTCCCTGCAGTTCAAAATGATTACTTTGGGGGGTCACGGCCTGAAAAGTTTGGGAACCCTTGGTCTAGGGGCCATCTGTGAGCGGGGGAGGCAGGGTGTCT
>NC_137626.1:8580927-8592877 GCF_963280865.1 Gymnoscopelus braueri
GCACGGCCAGGCCTATGATCACAACCAGCAGCATTTAGACACAACATCCTCAGACACAGAGCAACGAATTTGAGGCCTTCTCACTGTTTTAGAGCACCGTCCTGCAACTGAAAGTACAGCTACTATGTGTGTGCAGAGAGAGACAAAAAAACAAGACTGACGTTTGACTTTTTCACATCAAGGAATTATACTGAACTGACCTAAATATACACTTTTATGAATTAATTCGGACTGATATTTTTGTGTGTAAAAGGAAAGACAATGCCTTGTTGCTTTTGAACAATAAAATGGTTACACACACACACACACACACACACACACACACACACACACACACACACACACACACACACACACACACACACACACACACACACACACACACACACACACACACACACACACACACACACACACACACACACACACACACACACACACACACACACACAGAGTTCGGTGCTTCTCCAACTACAACCCTGGATGAACAACAACATCATAGCCCTGTTGAACAGGATGAAGAGCGTTTCCATGGCACACTACACACTACACACTGTACACAGGAGGTCAAGGTCACTGAAAAAGGCCCTGGTGGAGGTCAATGACTCCTACAGGGACAAACTGGATATATCTGGATATATATCTCCAGAGAGGTGTGGGAGGGGTTGAAAAGGATCACAGGATACAAACAGTCTAGGTCTGTGTCAGAGGGAACCCTGGAACGGGCCAATGAGATGAACCGTTTTTTTTTTTACAGGTTTGATCTCCCAATCCCCCAGAACCTGACAACGCTGCCCGGGCTGTAGTCTGCTGACCCTGGCCTCCCCGTTCAAACACACCTCCCTCCCTCCTCCACAGCTGCCTTTCACACAGTTATTATTTCCCCCCTTTCTCTTCTGGTTGATTTTCCAATGAATGGATGAGGCATCACCAAAAGTTTAGTCAGAAGTAATTGCGCCGCTTTTTAGTCTCGTTTATTTGCAGATGCTAAATTGTAGGATAATAATAAGTAGGTCTATATGCCACCCTGACCCAACTTATATAATAATTATATAGTAGCCTATATTTCTCTAATTAATTAACATCCTAAGGTGCCTCATCATCGTCTTGGGTCATCAGCTATTGTTGAGTTTGAGTTTTGAGTTTTATTTATTAGCACATAAAGAGTTAAAAACAGAAGAATTTTGCGTCTGCAAATAGACGAGACGAAAAAGCGGCGGCGTTTGGATTCCAGGGGCGCTGACCCTTTAGCAGGGTTATTTGAAAGCACACCACAGCCCCCCACCACAGGAAGTACTAAGTAGATCATCGGTTGCCACCCCTCCCCTACACACAGCCAGGCAACAAGTACACCATTCTAGCACCAGTTCAACCTCTCCCTGAGGCTGAAGGCGGGAGGAAGCTCAAGCTATACTGATCAAACCATCCCACGATCATACACTCATCATAGAGGGTATGATAAGTGTCATGATGGAAATTCACCACTGCACACTACCCATGTGTGAGGTTAATAAAGTATTGAATACACAACAACTTTTTGTCTTGGTCTATTTTAGTTTAGACGTTTGCAACCATCTGGAACACAGTGTCTAAAGTCTAAAGTTATACAGAGCGTTTATGTAGGTCATTGTGGTTTTCATTTCCTGATCGAGAGTTGATACTGGACTGCTTCTGCTAGATGGAAACAGGATGCTCGTCTCTGAGCATAAATGTGGCCTCTTAGAATTAACCCCTGACACATCAAGCACATACTGCTCATAGTCATCATCACCTTCTTTACGTAACTGAAACAACACTGGCTGATGTTATGTAGCTTGTAATGTGACAGCAGCATTTACAGTTATTTTCTTTTTCTTTTGTTAATCTGACAGCATTTAATTTTTGTGTCGTGAAGTGTTCTATAAATCTGTTGCTAAATTAGATAAACCAATCATTTAAAAGGATCACCATGGCAATCAGATTGAGCAGGGTGTCAAGCAGAGACCTTGTAAATACAGACACATTAGTGTGTCTGTCTGTCTGTCTGTCTGTCTGTCTGTGCATGCATACACATGCATGCACACACATAATTATTGAATGCTTGCACACATTCAGTATATACACACATCTGATCTGCATCATTTGAATGCTTTATATCAGGTGCCACAGACAAATCTACGTAAACAATATTATAGTTCCCATTTTCTGAAAGGACTGAAAGAGCTTGAATCGTGTAATTATTTGTTAGTTGGCACTATTCAAGGAATAACATATTCTCACTCCCAACTCATCAAATTCAAACTCAGTTCAAACTCAAGGTCACTTTCCGAAACCACCGATACTCTCTCTACATCTTTACTTGAACGAAAGCAGTGCTCCAACCCGAGATACTATATCAGCCACTCATGCCTGTGTCAGTCTATGGGGGAACGCTGCCCGTTTCCTCATGCAGTTCAGCCCAATGAACAGAGGAACTGTCTTCAGCCAATCAAAATGTTGCATTCAGTGCTGTTTAGTTCAACTTAGGTCAGTGGATGTAATATGATCTCATAGGCATTCTGTTACTCAGGCATGCCTGCACAGCACGCCCTGCAGGCAGGAACACACAAAACAACACGTTTGTGTAACAAGTGAACCTTGCTACAACTACTAGGCTACTAATAAAAAATCTGAATTAATTGACTCAATATACATAATTATATTATACTACATGGTGTTTACATGCGACGCTGTGATTGTTTGTATATCGTAGTACTGTGGGCGTGTAGATGATGATGTTGTGGAATTCAATAGAAGTGGATTGCGTCACCGCTGGGCCAGCATCAAAACACACCAGTGACTAGAGGGCATGGGTGACGCCTGGTCATGTGACCAAGCTGCCTTATTTGATGAATTCCAAGTGAGAATGTGTTGCCAGTGACATGGGAACCCTAGTGGTCAGATGTTGTACTCACAGTACATTAACAATGGGCCCTGGTAGGTAGTAAAGGTCACCTGGTCACTGGCCCCATCTGACACTGACTGTAAATACAGGCCTAAGGAAAAACAAAACACTTGTTTAGAACCGTAAAGAATATGTGAAAATACAATACAGGCTATGAATGTTTCTCAAACTCTCTAAAAACAATGATTTTGAAATACTGAACATACATCAGGCTATTTTATTCTACATAACGTGTCCTGATGTGACCTTTGCTTTGATGTGTGCACTGAGCTGAGAGCAGCACCTCCATCTGTTTACACTTTGAGATAAAATGAAATGGATAAACTGACATCCATGTTCCACAACACAGTGTGTTGAGAGAGGATGTTATGTTGTGTTGTGTTGTGTTGTGTTGTGTTGTGTTGTGTTGTGTTGTGTTGTGTTGTGTTATGTTGTCATCCTCTCTCAACACACTGCATGGATGTCAGTTTATCCAAGTCATGAGCTAGATCAATACTGGTCTGTACACTGTGTGCTTGAGACACAGCTTCACATTTCATCAACACTCACACAAACACTAATCCTTCAAATTACACTCATAAGTGTATAGCCTACACCATGGTAATTTGTATCTAATAAAACATGAAATGACCTAAATATACATGCATTAGTTTTTCTAACAATGAATGGGACCCAGTGATCAAGCCTTTGCTGTGTGAGTTAGCACATACATAACAGAATAATAATTACAAGAAATGTCCAAACCATCTACACATATTATTTAGTAATTTAAATATCACAGCATCAAAGTCTAACATAACATAAAGCACCAAATATTAAATTGGATTCATGTTAATTAATTTAACCACTTGAACCCTCAATACTTTGTAAACTTGACCTTGACCTTTGGCTCAGTACTTGGTCTGCTCTTTTTTCCCTCAACAACAAACCTCTTGGCCGAAAAAAGCAGATCTACAAGCTCACAACACGTCACAGTTGCGTGCAGCGTTGTGAGCTTGTAGATCTGCTATTTTTGGCTATTTTCCCAGAGAATAGGGATGCAAGGGTTCAAGTGATTAATATAAAATTACTAAAATAAAGACCCTATCAAACAAATAGTTGAAAACCATTAAATCAACTCTAATAGTTACTGAGAAATATCCATTTGAAGCTTGTTAGCATTTTGTTGCAATGCTAGTGGAAATGAATGGGTTCAGCTAGCCAGTAGATAGTGTAAGGTGTGTCTGCTGTGTCATTCTGTATAGTCATTTAAAGTTGGGATGTATGTGGCAGCCGGGTATGGTCTAGGTCAGTGGTTCCCACATTGGGAAGGACTGGAGGGGTTCCCAAATTATTTTGAGGGGTCCACAGATGATTAGCTTAATGTGCAACATTGTTTTCTCAGTCAACAGCAAACAAACCAACACATAGTATACTGTAAGTACTGTAAGTAAGTGTAAACACAGGGTATCTGCACTTTTACAAGTTACAATTTAACCCATTAAAACCGGAGAAGCATCTGTATCATTTTAGATTTTAGCTTTGGCTATTCAAAAATAGCAGATCTACAAGCTCGTGGCACAGCACAAAGCGATGCGCTGTACATCTGCTATTTTTTACACATTTTTTTTTAACACAAATTCTCTTCTGGGGGTCCCTGGCACAAAATATTTTCAGTTGGGGTGTCTTCGGCCAAATCCTTCACATGACAAAGTTTGAGAACTGATTTAGAAGATAATTGTAGAATCGGCCTCAGGTCTTAATGGGTTAAGGACTTTTAAGACCTTTTTAATATCAAATTGTCAAATAGTAAGTAAGAAAGAGGCAAACATTGTGAAAATAGACGAATATTTATCTGTGGAAACAAGTCAAAATAAATGTAATGCCTCAACTCCTACAATTCCAATTGCTTGTCAGGGTGGGGGGTCCCCAGTTCAAATATGATTCTTTTGGGGGGTAACGGCCTGAAAAGTTAGGGACCCCTTGGTCTAGGGGCCATCTGTGAGCGGGCGGGGGGGGGGGGGGGAGGCAGGGTGTCTGCAGCAGATCAGGTGATGATGTCACAGGGGCAGGTAATACTGTATATACTATTTATTGTGTTCTAGCCGTGTCTGTCTGTTGTACTGAGGCTGAGGTTCTGGACCAGAGTGCAGTAGCAGAGAGCTTTGGCATCCTATTTAACCTCATACTGAAAACATGACCACTGAAAGGTCTTTAAGTCCACAGCAATGTGGTGTGGATGGACGGATGAGCTGAAGGCCATGCGCCTGTTACCTCTGCTATCTGAAGAGTTAGTAGAGCCTATAGCAGGCTTCACAGGGCCCTCTCCTGGTCCAGAAGGGGTACTGCAGCATACTACATACTGGTACGTATGCAAGGAGTAGGCCTACACACCAAGCTCTGATGGACATGGACTGTATGCAGACCATGATCCACCAGCGCTTGGTTTGTCCAGAGGCTTTATTGGAGGCTCATCAGGTAAAGCTAAGGTGCATGCACAGCACAGTGATACTCATGAGTATCCTTTAGTGACCTTAAAATATATATTTTGGTGGGAAAAAGCATAGAGCTCTCTGGCCTTACGTACCCTCTCATTTCGGGATGGATTGGATGTGTGTGTGTGTGTGTGTGTGTGTGTGTGTGTGTGTGTGTGTGTGTGTGTGTGTGTGTGTGTGTGTGTGTGTGTGTGTATTTGACTGCAGTGTGTGTTGCTCACCTGCTGAGTGTGTGTGTTCATGACAGCAGTGGGTGTGTGTAGAGAGCTGCTGAGAAGCCTCCTCTCTGTGCAGATGTCAGCAGACGGGTGATGACATGAAGACAAGATGGAAGGATGGGACCTGAACACATGGAAGAACAACATGAGAGAGAGAGAGAGAGAGAGAGAGAGAGAGAGGGATTCAAACCTGTGACGTTACCATGAGTTGTTGTGTGTCTACATGGTATGCTCACTAGATCAGCCACCAGGACACGGTCACAAACTCAAAGGAGCAGTTCAGTGAACATAGGAAGTGAATAGAAACAGCTTGTAATGAAACCTGGTTTCAGATTGACCTACTTATTGTAGATAACTTATAAGTAGAACACTTGATAACTGACACTCATCAGATGGATGGATAAGATCAACATTACAACAGGAAGCATTGCAGATAAAGTTGATGATGTCTAAAAACACAAATCCGATCTGATCGCTCGCAAATAACAGTGTGGACAGTCAGTCCTAAAGACCAGAGTTGAGAAACAAATCAGATGCGGCAAACATGGGGATCATATTTTAGAGAGGAATAAAAGTCAACATGTCGCTAGTTTAGCCTACTCAGTTGTTGAAACGGCGTGATGTATTATTAAATAACTGCGCTCTGTTTGTCACAGGAACACAAATCGAGCAACACCACGCAACACCACATAGTAGTTACTCATTCGGCAGCTGCAAACACAAAAGCACACACACGCACACACGCAAAAATGAAATCAAGGATTAATTAATTTCACAGGATAAAAGATGCATTCATTTAATTTCTAATGAACCATTAATGTTGGTTTACATTTCCACGCCCTGCGGGGAGAATAACTCATCATCGCAAGGCGAAACGTGCATTCATTCATCCACAGAACACACAGGAGAACACACACACTGTGTTAGTGGGCTCCTACTGCTGTAGCTGCTTGGAATATGAACATACACCAAGAAAGTTCAAAATTGTGTGTGGTTGACTTCCATGATTTTGTTGCTTTCTCTGCCTTCATCTTAAGCCACATCACCTACACAGTGGTGGAAAAGGTCCTCACATGTTTTGCTTAAAGGGTTAGTTCAGATTTTTTGAGTATTTTCTGTAGGAAATACTTACCATTAATGTAGTGGTTGCAAAGGTATTAATTGAACAAAACCTGCTCTATATGGTAGAAATAGGTCAACAATACAAATGACGCTAGTTTTTTAAATTAATTTATTTTTAATGAGTGGCCCCCACCAAATCTACTAATCTACCGGAACTACTTCATATTCATAAGAAACGGACCATAACTCTGATCACGGGACTCGGGCAATCAATTAATACCTTTGCAACCACTACATTAATGGTAAGTATTTCCTACAGAAAATACTCAAAAAATCTGAACTAACCCTTTAAGTAAAAGTATCAATACTGCGATATAGAAGTAAAAGTAAAAGTAAAAGTCCGGAATTCAAAATATACTTGAGTAAAAGTACAAAAGTATTGGTATCAAAATGTACTCAAAATATCAAAAGTAAAAGTACTCATTGTGCAGAGTACAGTTGAGTGTCATTGGCATAACAGTGACAGGGGCGGCCATAGAGTGGTTAGTGAGCCCGCCTGGGGAGCCGTTGTCCCAGGTTTGATTACAGCTTACAGGCCAGGCCAGCAACGTGTGTCCCTGAGCAAGACTCTTAACCCCTCATTGTTCCCTGAGCGCCGTAGAAGTGGCTGCTCACTGCTCCCAGTGGTTATAGGATGGGTAAATGCAGAGGGCAAATTTCATGAAAAAGTGACAAAAAGACACTCCAAGGAGTGGGGACTATTCTCTCTATAGGATAGCTTGTGAACAGAGATGATGGAGCCAAGAGATAATAGTGTACAGGGAGAAAAGGAGGGGCCCCAAGTACAGATCCCTGGGGGACCCCGGTTAGGGGGGATGAAAGCAAACATTCTCAAGAAACCTGGTACTGTAGGTCCAGTCAGTCAGGTAGGAGGAGAACCACTTTAGTGCCGTCCCAGCGATGCCGAGGTCAGTAAGGGTGTCCAGGAGCAGCTGGTGATAGATCTTGAACCCCAGCATCCATATTAAAATAATTGCTGATCTACAAGCTCAAAATGCATCGCATTGTGAGCTTGTAGATCGGCAATTTTTGGCAACAGCATGTGGTGTACATGGGGGGGGGGGAAGCTGTCCAGCTATTTTTGGCAACATTTGGTCTAGAAGCTGTCCAATTATGGTCTAGTTTACCAAGTCTAGACTAGAAGGTTTAAGTGGTTTGTGTCAACCTATCACACGTTGGGAGTGATGAACCGGGACATAATGTTGGAAACGCGACACAACCAGGGTTCCGGAAGCATCAAATGGCTGACACCACTGCAACTTGCATGTATGAACAAGGACAAACTCTACCTCACAAACAGACAGTCCAATAAATAGCTGTGAGGACACACAATTAACTCAAAAAGTCACAGCTGGGAACCCCAGGTGGAATCACCAGTCCCTCAATCAAGGCACAGTAAGTGAGTAGCACCAGAGGTGGAGCTGGAGAAGGCCAGGGAGGGGCAACCCCCCCCCCCCCTCTTTTCCCCCCCTACTCTGTACATATAGTGTTTTATATTTGTGATGATATTGAACGTTTGGTGCTATGTTTTATATGTTGATTAATTGAATACCTAGGACCCCAATGGAAACAAGACCACAAGGACTTTTTTGGTGTCATCCTTTTAGACAAAGTGTTTGACTGTACTCTTGATTGATTGATTGATTGAAATTTTTATTAGGCAAAAGAATGTAAAACTACACAGTTACATTTATAATGCTTTTGTCTAAAAGGTCCGGCCAAAAAAGTCCTTGCGGACTTGTTTCCGTTGGGGTCCTTGAATTAATTTCATTTACATATATAGTAGCAACCAAACAGTTCAAAAATCAACATGAAAATACAGATAATACAGAAAAAATACAACTATGTACAAAAAAAAGAAGCATGAAAAGATAAAAATAAAAAATAAATGTACAAAAAAAGGGGGGGGGGGGGTGAAGCATGGAAAAATAACGATTATATACAAAAAATCACACCCTGTGTGAAGTGGGCGGTGTCTTGCTAGCTAATCACAATACTGAATGGAGTCAACCAATCATGTACAAAAGATAAATACATTTATTGAAACACTCTTTATGATGGACGAAACCATAACTTGAAAAAAACCAAAGTTTGGTTTTTTTCAAGTTATGGTTGCTTATATAGGGCTATGCACATGTGTCATGTGACACTGGCCAATCACAGTCCTGAATAGACTGTGATTGGCCAATCACAGCACAGGATAATTCTACAAATTTCCTGGGCCCGGATCACAGCGCAGGAAAATGTACATTTTTCCAAATCTCACTTATAGGGGCGGTTTCACCGCCCAAAAATGCATGAGGAAATACAAAATATGTACAAAAAAGAGGAGGGGGGGGGGGGGTCGTCTGTCTACAGGGAAACTGGTACTAGCTCCTCTTTCGGCCTCCAGAAAGATGAGTTTTTAGGGCTGTTTTGAATGAGCCCAGCGAACTGCATTTTTTGAGGGATGGGGTTAGACTATTCCATTCCTTGGTGGCTGTGCTATAGAAGGAGAATTTGCCCTCTGTGCTGTTTTACATTTCTGTCTAATAAAATATTCAATCAACCAATCAATCAATGGCACACTGCTGGCAAACACAGGCCAAGGACACTAGGACAGGGGAGGGGAACACTGGACATGGACACATTATGCCAACTGGACACGAACAGTCGAGGGGGGCCGTGATCGTGACAATATTGGATCAAATCTTGTCTAACAATGAAAAATGTGTTCTTTAGGGTCCCAGAGATATACATTGTACAGGGCTCTGTGGCTAATGCATAATACATTTTGGATATTAAAAAAGGCTGAGATACACCAGACAAATGTGTAAAGTGCAATGTGGAAAAGGGTACATTATTTCACTGTTTATGGCAATGCCCAGAGATCATGAAGTTTTGGAAAGAAGTACTTGGTATACTATCCCAGATAGTCTCAGAAAATCTGCCCACAGCTGTGCATTCTGGGCATATTTCCTGATAATCTCAAAATTAACAGTAAAAAAAAAGAGTATGATTATATACTCTCTTCTCCAGGCTAAACATACAATTGCGCTCTTTTGGAAAAACCCAGATAAACCAGACATCAGACAATGGTATAGAGAATTATCAAATTGTCTTGCACTTGAGAAGCTCACCTTTGCCATTAAAAATAAATCTGCCATCTTTCAAGAAATTTGGGGACAGTTCATACAGTTTATGGAAGGTAATCCTTTGGGACCTGTGTAAATATTTCTGCAAATAATTCTGCTACTTCATACTGTGGGAAGAAATACTTTTTTGTTTGTTTTTGTTTTTGTTTTTCTGATGTTTTTGTAATGTATTTTTCTGTTTTTGGTTGTCATGTTGTTATTATGTATGTGTATGATTTCTATGTGATGTCTTTTGCTCTGTTTTTATTTGATTATTTATAGACATTTAATACAAAAGTCATATTGTTATGTATGTCATATAATTGAAAATGCCAATAAATATATTGTAAAAAAAAAAAAAAAGGCTGAGATATAAATGAATGAATTAGTTTATTCAAACATAAATTAATTGGGTAAGGCGCATTGCCGCGCATACCACTCATGGGCTCTGGGTTCGATTCCCAAGCCCAATGGCCTTTGCTGTGTCACTCCCTGTCTGTATAAACACAATACTGTTTGTATAAATACAAAAACAGAAAAAAAACAAGCATATAAAACAACAGAGACACTTCCATTTACCTCAGGATGTGGACATGAGCAGCCATGGTCCAAAGACAGAGAATAGATTTGAGCAGTTTACACAGCTTTGAAGAGAGAAACATTTCATACTCAACTATTTTAATCCTTCTCATTTTACCCCCAATAACTATCATGACAATGAGGAGAATGTACAGTACACTCATCACTCTTTGGGTTTGTTTCATTTGACTCTGTAAGTCAGTAACACTGAGAAATCCAAAGCCACACATTTATCAGTCACAGTATTTTCAGTGCCTGGTGGTTCAAACTCTACAGGGACAGATCACGTGACAAAATGCTAGGGTTTTCAGAGCCAGTAAGAAGAAATACAATCTAATGGTGCCCTCTAGTGGTTCATATTCTCCATTAACTTATTTAACCTGCCTGCACACATGATGACACAAACACACACGCACTCACACACACACACACACACACACACGCGCACGCGCACGCGCACGCGCACGCGCACACACACACACACACACACACACACACACACACACACACACACACACACACACACACACACACACACACACACACACACACACACACACACACACACTCACTATGTGCAATATTGTTTAAAAAAGGGAAATATCACAACAAATCTCAGTTTTTAGTTGGTTTGGTATGCATACATATACATTAAAGCTGCACTATGTCACTTTCCTCTTCTACCCTGGATTTGAACCTGTTTTCCTGCACAAGTGCTGATATGTTTTACCATTGAGCTAATAGAGCCTTCCTGCTTGCTCAGGGGATAAATGTAATCTTGACCATCAGGTAAAAATTCGCGTCAGATCCTGCTTCTTGGTATGACCTTTGACACGATCTAAATGTCTCAATAGAAGAGCAGGGAGACAAAATACAACCACCCCAATTGTATAAGTTATATTGTATTAACATACTCTACCATACAGATTGTATAAGTTATATTATATTAACATACTCTATATACAGACTGGACAAAATTACATTTTAATCATACTTTTTTTTCCCCCTGCTAGACACTGTTGATCTTACACATAATACTCACTATAGCACATAGTGAGCTACAGTCCAACACTGGTCCTTCCCAAAAGTACACTGCTGCGGCCTTATGCTCCATCTACAGGAATTCAAGTCAAGTAGGAAATAAGGACATAATACAGCACAAAGGAACACAAGGAAATATTAGAGTAATATTAATGAAAGAGAACTAAGGCACCAGGAAAACACGATGAACCGTAGTCAAAACAGAACACATGCCATTTTGATGCATAGGCCAAATCTCTCTTTTCTTTCTTTTTTTCTTCTTCCATCAAGCAGGCAGCCAACCTGTACAGACATGCAGATGGACTAAAAATAATCTACCACGTCCTGTGTAGCATTTGCCATTTCAGAAGGCACGTGAAGACGTTTTGCAGCATCCTGTCAGCAAGAGAGAGGTGTGCATTTACTGTCAAATCACCTGATGAGATAAGACAACCGACACACACGTATACTGGGATGATAGCCGTGATAACAAGCCCATTC
>NC_137626.1:8593077-8600577 GCF_963280865.1 Gymnoscopelus braueri
TTGTAGATCGGCTATTTTCAGCATGCAACCAAGTGTAAAATCATTACGACACCATCAAGGCTTCTGTAGATTTAGTCGACTATAATCTTATGATATTTTGTCGACTAAAACTAGACAAAAACTAAAACATTTTACATGGAATTGTATTCAAAAGACTATGACTAAAACTAAATCAAAGTTTGCTGTCAAAATCGACACTGGAAGGTAATAGCTGCTTGTTCTATTATTTGCTGTGTTCTGCTGTGTGTTATTCTGGTGTGTGCTACATTGATTGGCTCCCAAAACGACTCATGGGAGTAGATCTCACAGATCAATAGATTGTAAATTATTGTGAGTCACAAGGGTCCGTATCCCCCCCCCCCCCCTAGCCAAGCCATAGCACTGCTAGGAGTTAGTACATGGCAGGGGTTCTCAAACTATTTCAAGTCAAGGAGCCCCAAATTAATATGTATTTGGCCACAGACCTAAAATGACACACTTTCCCGTTTTTTTTTTTTTGTTTTTTACCACAATCCCAAATTGTTTTTACTATTTACTTATACTATAACTTTTTTTTAAATGGTCAAAGAAATTGTCAAATGTATCGAACATATCAGATCTACAAGCAGAGCTTTTAGATCTGTCTATTTTCGCTACTTTGATTTTGTATATTTTTTTTAATTGGATTTTAAGTGATTAAGGGTCCCGATACAAATACAAATGTATTCAATTAAGTAAACAAACAAAAAGGAAAATAAGGTCACCCTAGATTAGGAGCTCAGTGTGAAGTATGACCCACATTAGATGCCAAACGACCAAAATGACAAACAGTGACTTACACAAATGATTTTATAATATCAATATCTTTGTATTCTATGAGATCAGACGGCGTGTAGGCAGAGGATTGAAAGAGCCAGACAATAGGAAAGCTGGGGATGGAGACAGTGTAGGAGAGACGGACAGTAGGAAATCTGAGAGTGAGATGGCATATGAGAGAGGGCGACGGTGTAGCAGAGACAGACAGTAGGAAAGCTATAGGGTGGAGACGGTGTAGTGGAGACAGACAGTGGGGAAGCTGATCAGGGAGACAACATAAGCGAGGTAACGTAGGAGAGACAGAAGGTGGAAAATCTGAGAGTGAGACAGCTTGAAAATACAGCTATTAGTATAGCTGAGAGTGAGACAGCATAGGAGAGACAGACAGTAGGAAAGCTGAGAGTGAGACAGCGTAGGAGAGACAGACAGTAGGAAAGCTGAGAGTGAGACAGCGTAGGAAAGACACACAGTAGAAAAGCTGAGAGTGAGACAGCGTAGGAGAGGCAGACATGTAGGAAAGCTGATGGGAGCCGGTGTGGAAGAGCCACAGGAGAGATGGTTCTGGAGGGATTGTACAAGCAAACGCTAACACAAAAATGTGTGTTTGCAACCTTGAAAACGGATTCCAAATGACATCCAATGACACCATACAAGCACCATACAATTTACAATCTAGACATTTAGCAGACGCTCTTAATCCAGAGTGAGCTTGTAGATCTGCTATTTTTGAATAGCCAACGCTAACATCTAAAATGACACTGGATACTCTCCCGGTTTTAACAGTATAACACTAACGTCGGGAGATTTTCACCCACACAATTATGGTTATGTGATTTTTGGGCGGTGAAACCGCCCCTATAAGTGAGATTTGGAAAAATGTACAAATATCTTGGGCAGTGAAACCGGCCCTAAAAGTGAGGTTTGGAAATTTGTACAATTATCCTGCGCTGTGATTGTCCAATCACAATCTATTCAGGACTGTGATTGGCCAGTGTCACATGACACATGTGCATAGCCCTATATAAGCAACCATAACTTCACATGAAACATAAATTGGTTTTTGTGAAGTTATGGTTTCGTCCATCATAAAGAGTGTTTCAATAAATGTATTTATCTTTTGTACATGATTGGTTGACTCCATTCAGTATTATGATTAGCTAGCAAGACACCGCCCACTTCACACAGGGTGTGATTTTTATTGTGTTGCTGATGTCTGAGGTGGGTGGGTCCTTGGTCACCTTCAGGATGCTCAGTGACATCATCGAGGCTGTTTCCCTGCCCCCGTCCCTGGTTTTTGGGTGATTGGGAGATTTTTGGGTGATTTTCACCCGACGTTAGTGATGCCGAAACATTGCAATTCTAGCATGTCTTATGTCCACCCAATGTTCACCCCAGAATATAGAGACGCTGGGGTGCATTGTGGTTAACAAATCCACTTTGACTCTACACTGTGAACATGGACATTTCACCTCCTGGAACACAACATGCGCAGGCAGTCGATTAGGCCCCAACAGATCAGATTGCTAGAATAGGAGAGATTCTGTAGGCTCCTGCACGGTGCAGTGCTGATGGGATCAGTGTGTGTATTGGCCCCTGGGGGCCCATTGTGTAGAAATAGCTCTCAAACCTTATTCTGGTCTTCCAGGAGCACGATAAGTGGGTTTGACTTTTTCCAGGCAATATACCGGTTGCGAGTTCTTAGAAACACAGACAGACAATAGAGCACATTTCTACATCTTTGTTCTGCTCTATTCCAGGGGTTTTCAACGTGGGGGAATATATATGATATATATATATATATATAATTATCCCCCTCCAAATGGCCCCCATTTGGAGGGGGAGAATTATATATATATGTTTTTTTTTTTAAAGCGATTTTTGTTCAAATAGTGCTGGCATAATAATTGTCAGTATTTTGAAAATAAAAATTTCAAACATTTTCGAAAATCTCTGAAAATAGCAAAAATAGCTTATCTACAAGCTCACACTGAGTCGCGTACGCACGCACGCACACGCACTGTACACGTATACACATTCATGCACAGAGGCACAAACAAATGCACAAACGTACATCTTCACAGGCACAAGCATGAACACACACACACGCACAAACAAACTATACATGTGTACTCATTCATGCACAGAGGCACACATACATTAGTATACATGCATTGCAGACACATTTGCATACACAGTGGTATATCGATGGCCAAAATGCAAAACCTCCTAAGTGCAAATTTCATGATTTTCGGATTTCACTGTGGATGAGGACTATAGGCTATGCTGCACATGCTCAGTCTGTCTGCAAGATAGTCCCGCCCCTCATTTTGTCATAAAAAGTCATTTGACTAAAACCTCCTATCTTGTTCAGTGCCAATTAGTGCTAAAATGTTGAAGCGCAAAACCTCTTATCTGCACCAGAACTAGTTGAGCAGCAGACAGAGCTGAAACTTGGGAATTCTATGTTATGTAGACCGTCTAAATGTCTTTCAGTTTGTAGTAATCAATTATTTTCAAAATAAAAAAGTGTCTTCCACCCTTACTAGTTAAGTATTTGTTAGTAACTGTCAAGTTAATTGCATTGCCTTGTTGATTGCTAAATGATTAGTGTCAGGTGGTGAAACTTTTATCACACCAAGAGTGTGAGTTGATCAAAAATGTTAATGGTATTACTTGTTACAGTACTGTAGAATGTCTTGATCTCAAAATGAGCATAAAAAAAGCATTATTTAACAACATAATGTTTGTTTGTAAGCCTAACTATTTCTAGGTAAAAACCTCCTATGTGCATCTATGTAGATAGGAGGTCATTTTTAGGTATAGATAGGAGGTTTTGGCATTGAACATTTTGAACTTGTGGTTAGACGTTGTCATTGCTGCTTAGATGTGAACGTCCATGTCGTGATTTTTGAATAATTGCAGATCAAAATCACACGTGAACACCATGGCAGCCAACAAACCTGTGAGAATATTGTGGTGTGTTGGTTGGAGGGTATAGGGTATGGGGGTGGTATAGGGTTTGGAGTTATGGGGTGTGGGAGGTGTGGGGTGGCGGTTGGGGGGTTATGGGGTGGGGGGTGCATGAGGGTTTGGGTGGGTGGAGTTTGGGGGTTGTGGTGTGCTGGTTGGGGGCATGGAGATCGGGGGTTCTGGGAGTGGGGGTAATGGGTTGGGTGGGATTTGGGGGTATGAGGGTATGGAGTGGGATGGGGTTTTGAGTTATGGGGGTTGAGAGGTGTGGGCTGGCAGTTGGGGGGTATGGGATTTGTGGGAGTGGGGGAGTATTGCAGGTGGTGGAGTTGGGGGTATAGGGTATGGGGGGGATTATGTTGAGGGGGGCATAGGCCAGTTAGGCCGGATCATATAGGATTGGGTCTTTGCGATGCGATGCAAGAGTGTGGTCTAGCCAACACCAACTCGGGACTCCTGAAGTGGGATGGGGGTTTGAGTTATGGAGGCGGAGATGTGTGGGCTGGCAGTTGGGGGGATGGGGTTTGTGGGAGTGGGGGAGTATTGCAGGTGGTGGAGTTGGGGGTATAGGGTATGGGGGGGGGTATGGTCTAGCCAACACCAACTCAGGACTCCTGAATCGCTGCCCTCCACACTCTCCTATCTAGCATCAGGGTCTTGATCAGGGCCTTGAGCTCTACAGTGTTGTTAGCTAAGCTGTTACTCCGAAGTTCATCTACGTAGGGTGGTGCACTTATTGTCTTTCCTGGCTTTGCCCTGGGTTGGCTCCCATAGTGTCAGTTTGCTTGCCACTAGTTATGGGTGCCTGACGCAATGCCCTGCCTCATCCTTCTCTCTCTGACTTTGTCTGTGACCCATGGTAAGTTACCGTAGAGGACCACATTTCTGATGTGGTCCGTCCATGTGACTAGTGCCATTCGTAGCATTCTTGTGTAGACTCCATCCAAGGCCCTTTCCTGTTGTGCTGTGACGGTCCATGTCTCAGCCCCATACAGCAGTACTGACACTGTAGCTATACGAACAGCCGCCTCTTGAGGTCTTCTCCCATGTCTGATTTCCACACTCTCTCATCCCATGCAAGGCATTCTAGTCAAGTACCCCCTGGACCTTCAGGTCCTATTCCATTGAAGCAGTCCAGGCCCAAGTTATTTGAAGTCCTGGACTGCCTCGAGTAGCTTGTCTCCATCATTTGAACCATCTTCTCAGGAACTCAGTAGGCCCAGAGAATGTTCATCAGTTTCCCCCGGTGGATGGTGCCAAAAGCCTTTTGGAAGTCATGAAGGTGATCACCACTGAAAGATTCCGCTCCCTTACTCCTTCCAGTATCCTCCTCAGCACCAGTATCTGCCCGCCTGCTGTTCGCTCCGGGCGGAAGCCGTTCTGCGAGTTTCTCAGTACAGGGTCTGAGATGGGTCTAAAACCTGCGACTTGTGAGCTAATGCCTTGGAGGTGTCTGTCTTGGTGAGGTCGCCTGACTTTGGTACTGGATTGATGATCATTTTGCGCCACAAAACAGCTTCGGCAGCTCCAACACCACCTCGTCTTTGGGCACATACATCACTCCATCCTCCCTGCAGCTCTTGCCTCACTTGATAGTAGCCTTGGCCCTCTGGTACTCATCCATGGTGAATGATCTGTCTTCCATGACCTTCCCATACCAGACGGGAACATCGGATCATCCTCTTCTTCGGTTGAAGGAGGATTTCCTAGGAGTGTTTTGAAGTGCTGGTACCATGTTTCAACTCGTTCCTCTGCGCTTTCTCCCCAGAAGTCTGAGAAGAGCTTCTGCCAGAAACGTCATTGATGAGCTTCCAGTTCTTGCCATGCTTCTGGTTAACATGCACCTCTTTAATGTCCCTGATCTTTTGGGTCAGCTCCTGTTGTTCCAGTTGCATACACGTGGTATAGCTCCTCCTTCTTCCGCTTATATTCCTCCCTCAGACCCTCTCCCTTTTGGTCAGCGACAAAGTCCCTGTGTGCTGCTCTCATCTCCTCCCTGGCTTTGGTGATTCTAGGGTCAAGGCATCCGTCTTTCCTCCTTGCTTATAGGCTCTTTAAGACATTCAATGATCTTACATACTATTCCACTGTCCACACTGGACACAAGGGTTGGTGATCCAGTTGTATGAGTTAGGGGAGTTGGAGGGCATGAGGGTTTAGGTGGGTGGGGTTTGGGGCATGTGGTGTGCTGGTTGGGGGGAATGGGGGTTGTGGGAGTGGGGAGGTATTTCAGGTGGTGGAGTTGGGGAGTAGAGAGTATAGGGGGGATTATGTCGAGGGGTGCCTGGGCCAGTTGTTTTGTAGTCCACCTAATTGTATTCCTGTTGTCCTTTTTGTACATTTTATTTGTAAGCACTTTTATTTTAGGTTCTTGCTGGGGACTGTTCTTAGCACATTTTTTGTGAGCATTGCCCTGCAAACTTTTTTTTTTTGTTGAATAAAATAAAAAAGCATTCAATGCAACTCAGTGGTGTGTTCTACCGTGTTACGCTGTATACGCTGTATACAGTGCAGATTTTTTGGGCGAAAAGCGTATACAGTCTACCATTTAATCCATTGAAAACGCGCTAGCGTATACCCACGGCCACGCGCATCTCGTGCAGGGAATGATTATCGTATACCTCGGGGAAAAAAACTAGACCACACCACTGATGCAACTGTTTGCAGCTGTAAATGTATGTATTTACAGCCAGTATTATTTGTCATTATTTAGTTATGCAATCACTTAACATTGAAGTGTAAAAGCTCCTATCTGCAGAATTATCCAGGAAAAGTGGGGAAAAACCTCCTATCTGCATTTGCTATATGAAATAAGTGTAATTAACATATAATAATGTAATATAGTCCAGACATCCAGAAACGGTGTATTATGTGATGGGTTTCATAAAAAAATAGCATTGTGCAAAAAAAATACAACATTTTGTAGTTTTCTTTTTCATTTTCCCAACAATGAACATTTTTCAGATAGGAGGTTTTGCGTTTTGGCCATCGATATGATACAATGCACATTACACATGCAAATGTGTAGTCTGTGCCGACACCCGAATCAATTTCACCCGATTTCACACACAGCTTCCCTAGGATTTATCTGTAGGTAATTATAGTGATGAGTCTGCTCCGCCATGATCAGCCAAACAAACCATTTGATTTTACATTGTGTATTTCAATATGCTCAATTTACTCAATACCACAATGTAGAAATACTCTGTTTAAGTAAAAGTACGGTATTCAAAAGGTTTTACTTGGGGGTTGGACATTTGCCAAAAATATCCATGTACTGTATACAAGCTCACAACATGCGTTGAGAGCTTGTAGATTGACAATTTTTGGCAAAGAGGTTTTGTGTAGATGGATAAAAGGACAGTTGCAACTCTGTTTCACTAACACTAGAGGGGTTTAAGTGCTTAAGAACCACAGTATACTCTATTTCTATGTCCGCTGCAGGCTTGGTTCTCCACATCCAGTTTGCTGCTGTCCTGTAGTTAACACTGAAGTTGAGCTGGTTCCTGGTATTTACAGTAGTAAACATGTTTAGGACACACCAGGGGAGGAGCAAATCCCATTTGAGACTAACCCTAAACCAGTGATACTTAAACTCAGGCCTGTGGCCAATAATTTAAGTCTACTACTGGATAGATTAACATCTTTCCGCCGGTAATCAAATGATTGGTTTAGGAATGTGACAAAAAAAAAATCAAGGCTTCATGGGGTGTGTAATTGATAGAAAATAGTTGT